>NC_069505.1:536761011-536893435 GCF_027579735.1 Bombina bombina | reverse complement strand
AAACAGGCACCTCCTTGGCAAAGACTCTTAAGAGGAAACAACTAGACGCTCATGTCCACACAATGACAAACTTAACAGGTAACACACATAAAGATAGTATACAAATAGCTAATACATTTAGGCAGTATTATGAGGCGCTGTACAATATTCAGATGGAAAACAGGAAGACATAGAAAACTTCCTAACAGATATACAACTTAACGAACTAAGCAGGGAAGATTCTGAAAAATTTGATTCACAAATAACTCCAGAAGAGATTAAAGCAACCATTACAAACATGCCAAATGGCAAAAGCCCAGGACCAGATGGTATCAGTATAAAGTACTATAAGGCCTACATGCACCATATGTTGCCTCCACTTACAGCACTATTTAATTCACTACTCAGGGAGGGGGGATTTACAGATAACATGCTAGAAGCACACATTACGGTCCTCCCAAAACCAGGGAAAACTTTGGACAAACCAGAAAATTACAGACCCATCTCGCTCCTAAATGTGGACATCAAAATATTTGCTAAAGTTTTAGCCACCAGAATAAACAAACACCTTCCCAATTTGATACATCCAGATCAAGTGGGATTCATCCCGGGCCGAGAGGCTCGAGACAATACCCCTTGGACATTCCAATTAACATATTACGCCCAATCACATAATCTACAGAAGCGGAAAAGGTGTTCGACAGAGTAAATTGGCTCTTCCTCAAATTTGTCCTCTACAAAATGAAATTTTGTGATACCTTTATCCAATTAATCTTTACATTGTACCAGAACCCCACAGCACGAGTAAAAGTAAATGGCATACTATCAGAAAAATTTGTAAACAAAAACGGAACAAGACAGGGATGCCCCCTCTCCCCCATACTATTTGCGATTGCCATAGAGGCACTTGCTCAAAGATTCAGAGAAGACAGTTTAGTAACGGGAATCACCATAGCGAACAATAATTATAAGCTGGCGCTGTACGCGGATGATATCCTGCTCACACTAACAAACATTGACTATTCCTTGCCCAGAGTATTAGAGACTTTTAAAGACTACGGGAAAGTATCAAATTTCCAATTGAATCTCTCAAAATCCGAATTGCTAAATATAACTTGCGATGCTAAGACACTCGACAAAACATTAAGGGAATGCCCACTCAGAAGACAGGACTCCAAAATGAAATACCTAGGCATATACATATCACCTGATCAACAGGAGGTCTTTCAAGCTAACTACAAACAATAGAGAGCAATCTGGTAGCTTACCTTCAAATTGGAAAAATAAAACAATATCATGGTTAGGGCAGGATTAATGTCATTAAGATGTACGTATTACCCGGAGACTCCTTATATTTATTACAAACAACCACCTGTGCCACTACCACCACAATACTTCCCAAGAATTCAAAGCATACTAGAGGAGTACGATGTGGGGGGGGGCATAAGATCCTCAGATATACCCAGGAAAACGCTATATTTACCAAGGGATAGGAGGGGACTGGGACTTCCCAATATATTGATGTACAAACAGGCTATTAACCTGCGGACATTGCTAGATTGGTGTAGCAATGAACATGATAAAATATGGGTGCAGCTAGACTGCTCCATACTGGAAATTTGAAATGCTGGAGGCACAGCCTGGCTGCCAATAAAGGACAGACCAGAGGTGGTTTCCAAATACCCATTATATATAGATTTCTTCACCAGCTGGGACAAATTAATGAACACTTCCACGAACATATCCTCTCAATTTTCACCTCTGACCCCTCTATACCACAACCCAGAAATACCATGGGCAGGCAAGGAACCTAATATAACCCGCAGAGCACCCCTTAAGGAGACATCAATCTCGAAAATAGTTGAGAAAGGAAAATTGAAGACACTTGAGAACATAAAAGAGACAGAGATAGGAGATAGCATGAATTGGCTTGGACACTCACAACTAAGTGACTACTTAACAACGCTTAGACAAAAACACAACCTACTCAGATCACCTACCCCATATGAACATTGTGTCTAGGGAAGCATCGACTGAACACGCAATATCTATCTTATATAAATTACTGCTAAATAGAAGACATGCAAACCTTACCCACATACACAAAGGCCTGGAAAAAGAGTTAAACACAGACATTGAGTTACAGGACTGGTTGATAGCATTCCAGACCACAAAGAAAACCTCAATCTCGACTGGAGTACAAGAATCCAGTTATAAATTCATATAACTATGGTACCTCACACCTCACAGACTAAAACATATCTATAAAAACAACCTCGGGGAAGTGTTGGAGGGAATGTGGCGGAAAGGGCACACTGACACGATGGGAATGCTCTGGCCTCGATCAGTTTTGGACTGAGATACTCAATCATATTAGGATAGCAACAGGGAAACACTTACAAAACAGCCCCCAAAACCTTGTTGTTTCTTTCATTGAGAGCGGAGGCCTCCAATGCTCTAAGACTAGTTATGAAGAATGGGGCGAAAATGTTGATTCCCAAACACTGGAAGCAACAGGTAGACTCCTTGTTACATTTATAAAGGTATCACAACCTACAGAATGGCACTATAGGACACTCATGAGATTATGCTGCTTCAGTGGGGAGAATGTCAAACAAGGGATAGCTTTAGGGATAATTCAAGTTGCACAAAAATGATCAAGGTTAACCAGCAGAAGGGAATGGCATTACTTATGTAAATGATAATGTTGCATGTTACTCTAGGTTTGTGATTTATACAATGGAGTGGTGAGAGATTTGTAGCACCACAAGTTAGTCAAACAAGGACTGTACAGCACCAACTAGCAGATATGGAAGAAAATTGAACATTTATATTCAACATCTTGCATATTTTGCCCAACCTGTGGGCATCATGGGTCTCTAGTAGACCCTGGATTTGACTTTTCTGTATTAAGACAATCTTGATGTATATTGTTTACGTTTTTTGCATGATATGTTTGCTTACAGTTGTTTCAATAAAGCTCTTTTGAAACACAAAAAAAAAAAAAAAGTCAATTTGATAACATGTTGCTAAATTGCTTCTTTCGCTGTGCATGCAATGGATTAAATTTCCTTAGATTTTGATTTTGTACTAATTTTTGTACCAATTTTGTATCAATTTGTTTACATGCATATGTTTTTCTGCTTTTTTGGTTACGTGTATTATCACTGATTTTTAGGGGATGGGCTTTTTCTATTTCCTGATTGGTTTTACAGTCAAGTGCAGGTTTTATGTTTTTACCTATCACATTTGTTTTTGTTCTTTTTAAACAGGTGTTCGGTTCAGCACTGCAGGCTGTGACTACGGATGTATTTCTGAAACGTGCAAGCCTGTCAGTGCTGCGCCCATGACACCATTTCAGGATTTGCTGTGTTTCCCATGTGTTACATTTTACCTATGTGGATTTCATAAAGACTGTTTTTACGGATAAGTCGGATTCCATCCTTTGCTTCTAACCTGTTTGTTCCAGTATATCTGATGATTACGGCTGTTGCGTGTAATTGGAGCAAGTGTCGATTCTATCATTGGCTGGAGGACAAGTCGCCTGTGAGCTAGGTAGGAGTGACATAAGGGTAGCGGAAGTATTCCCTGTGGGGCTGCCGGAAAAGACCTGTGAGCTGCATTGTGCCGAAGAGATTGAGAGATAGTCGCCTCTTCGTTTGCAGCATAGGTCAGTGGACCGGATTGTGAGCCATTGATGATAGTGGCGAAGAAGCCTCTGTCAAGTTGTGGTGAGTTACCCCGTACCTACCATTACGCCTTTGAATGAGTCTGGACATTTTGTGCAAATAACACTATATACCGATAGTTATTGACGTTTCTGAGTTTCTGGGTTACCCTTTTTTTCTTATCTTGGATAAGAGCAGTTAAAATATCAATGTTTACCAATCAGCTGATTATTTCACCTGTGCTCCAGTTCAGATATCCTCAAAATCTGGCCTGATAAGTAGGCATGAGAACAGGTTTGGTTTGAAAACCAGTAGGCAAGACTATAATGTTTCTATGAAGATGGAGTTCTAGGTTTACCAAAGATGTATTGAGAACTCAAAGTTATTGAGAACTGAATATTCTTCTATAAAAGAACTTGATTTACTAGATAACAGTTCATTACCTTTTATTTAACCTTTAATGGTGTTTTAGTGGTTTGGAGAAACATGCATTAGCTATGAATTATAAAATAATGAAGTTTCTTCCTATTAGAGGTAACATTTTCTATTTCAGTTTTATATAAGTTTTTATTGCAAATTCAAATAATAAATGTTATTGGATCTCTGTGTAGAGATTGGTCAAATGTTATTATGAAGGATATTTCTCCAGTTTCTTTTAGTAAGAGTTTACAGCCTGTATAGAAAAGTATTATCCTGTTATCCATTGAATTAAGAGAAGCACAGAGTAAGAGACATTGAGGCCTATTTAAGAAATGTCTTATGGGCCTGATCCGACAGTGCAGATCAGGTCCGCAAGACATCGCTGAATGCGGAGAGCAATACGCTCTCCACATTTAACATTGCACCAGCAGTTCACAAGAGCTGCTGGTGCAACACCGCCCCCTGCAGACTTGCGGCCAATGGGCCGCCTGCAGGGGTGTCAATCAACCCGATCGTACTCGATCGGGTTGAATTGTTGCGATTCCTGTCCGCCTGCTCTGAGTCTTTGTGACCGCTGCTCCATAACTTTTGTTTCTGGCGAGTCTGAAGACTCGCCAGAAACACGGGCCATCAAGCTCCTTTCGGAGCTTGATAGATAGGCCCCATTATGTGACAATAGGCAGAGTAATTAAATGGTATAAAAACTTGAAAGATCAATGACCTAAATGTTCTGCACTAAGCCTGACTATTATTCACTATTTTTGAGTCACCAGAAAATAATACAATGGGTAAGATTACTAGTGGAACAGTAGTTTTGCACTCCCGCTTGTGCATTAACTGCGCTAGAAGTATTCTTATTGTGCGCGTCTGTTACATTACAAGTTTAAAGTAAAAAGTTTGACATGCGCACTAACACGACACACAAAAAGCCCCATAGAAGCTATGTTAAAGCCCTTTGCATGCCTCTAACACCTTAGACCTCATCCCTTTGAGCCCTTATAACTTTTTAATGCATTTTTGTTTGAAGAATTTTTATAAAATAGTGTTATTTTGAGTGTAAACGTACATTTAAATTAATTTAAATTAATATTTATAAGATCCATCTAGCATACTTTTTAGCCAAACTGTTTTAAGCCATACCAAATAGTCCTCCCACAAAGTCATTTGTAATAAATGCATCTCCACTATTATGCACTACCTCTTTTCTCATCGCTTAATACCCCTTTAAGTCTGATGATTCTATTGCACATATCCGCTTCATGCAAACCTATGTATAATTCCTATTTGATATTCACTACCTCTTTAATACTGAGTAGTCTACTTGTACATGTCCGCTTTATGCAAACATAGATATAATTTCTATTGACATATATAATATAATGCCAATGTTTATTGTTTATTGCTTATATTTATATAAAATTTGTATAGAAATTGATTGTCTCTTATATGTTAAAGCAGAGTTAAAAAAATATGTATGTTTTTCTAGCTCTTCTACCAGTTTACCACAGAGCCAATCAGCCGTTGTAAATATGTGAATCACCCTATGAAATAGTTAACAGTCAAACACACCTCTATTACAGCTGATGTTAATTATACATTACTGATACCCCTATATAATGCCACTGTTTATACCTAGTAAGCATCTTGATAAAGGCAGTTTAGTCTGCCGAAACGCGTAGAACTTGCTTACTATCTGTGGACACTACTCACCATTCATTGTCATTGTTTGCACTTATACAGGTTCATCTCTATCTCTACAATTCACTTAGAGTTAGACATATGAATAATTGCTCTATGCATTTCCTACATGCTAATGTTAGCGAATAATATCTCCTTACTGGCTTATATTGGCACATACTACAGGTTCATCTCTATCTCCTAAACTTTATTGTGAGTTAGACATATGAATAATTCCTGTGTGCTTGTTCTTTGTACCCAGTTGTAACTATCCAGTTTATTGTTTGTTGCTATATCTTCCTGTACAAACTACCTGAACAAAAGACTCGCAACCATCTGGAGGCTCCTACTTTCACAGACGGAATACTGTTTGTATCTACGGACTCAACATTGCTTAAACTAGCTGCTCCATCTACCATCATAGAGAAACCGATACAAGGAATCGTTGTCAAAAGCATTGCTGATATATCTATACCCTTTGTAACTGTGTCGATTCAGTGGAATGATACAAAAGTCTTTTCTGAGGACAGCTTTTCAAACGGATACATAATCCAGCCCTCTTGGCAACTATTGGACGAATCCAACAGGTCAGGTGACGTGACGTCACACACCACGGATCTTTCTCACAACCACTTCTAACGGACACACCACCGGGTCTGACATTTTGGCCTCTAGTTATCAAGGTCTGGCGGACCTGATCCGACACTGCGGATCAGGTCCGCTAGACCTCGCTGAATACGGCGAGCAATACGCACACCGTATTCAGCATTGCACCAGCAGCTCACAAGAGCTGCTGGTGCAACGCCGCCCCCTGCAGACTCGCGACCAAATGGCCGCCAGCAGGGGGGTGTCAATCAACCCGATCGTACTCGATCGGGTTGATTTCCGGCGATGTGTGTCCGCCTGCTCAGAGCAGGTGGACAGGTTATGGAGCAGCAGTCTTTGTGACCGCTGCTTCATAACTGCTGTTTCTGGCGAACCTGCAGACTCGCCAGAAACACGGGGCATCAAGCTCCATTCGGAGCTTGATACATATGCCCCTTTGCCTTGGGTCCCGGTTTCAGGACTACATAATAGTCTGTATAATGCTATTTCTTTTTTTATTTTAGACGCAAGTAACACTAATAGAATTAACATTGTGTACTATCTTTGTCAATATCTGTCTAAATATATGTTAGGTCATAAGCTAATATTAGCAACATACAGTTGTTTATTTATTTGTTAGGACTATATGATCACTATTTCCTAACTACTATCTCCTTTATCATTAGTATTATCTTTTAATCCTTTTTTTAAACTTGATGCCGGCATTGTTATATTAATATTATTATTTTATCAAATTGTTTGCATATTGCTGACCTTTGTTTGCATACTGCTGATATTTCATTATATATTAAATTAATTAATTTCATTTTTTATGTGGTCTTCTACTTCATCATATATAATTATATATTGATTTTAACTAATTTATTTTGCACTTTATCACTTTAAACTGGTTAGCTCCTTTCAGAGCGCTTATCCCCACCCCCATCAATCACCTTTCTTGTCTGTATTTTGAGATTATATAGACCACACTAGGGATTCAAGCTTTAACCCAGTAGTTAGCACTCACACCACTCCTTCTTTTTCAATGTTATTCTATAGCAACACAACAAAAATGATCAAAAATGCATTACAAAGTACACTCATAATAACACCATCTAATAAAAAATATTCAAAAAATATTGCACCAAAAATGTATAAGGGCTCATAGATATTAGGTGTCAGGTGTTCTGCATATAGCACAATATATTCTATGTATATAAAAAACTGTATTATTTTATATTTATACATATACATATATATATTTATGTAAAAAACAAGATATATATATATATATATATATATATATATATATATATATATATATATATGTATGTATTTATGATTAAATAGAACATATTCTTCTATTGGAATTTGAACATTTTAACATTTCATGTCGGGTTAAAGCACTTGAGAATATACAATCGGGATTGCGCGCGAGTAGGATGTTAAGTTTTCTTTTCCAATTTTTTGCCCCATTGACTTTTATGGGGTAATAGGTTATCGCTCATGATAAGTTTGGATTTTATGCACGCATCGGGTTAGCGTGTGAGCAAAACGTTTACTTTCAACTTGTAATATGAGCACTTCCTGGCGTGCACAAAAAGCTTACTTTTAGCGGAGCTAACGTGTGAGTGGGAGTGTTAAATAATTGTAATCTGGTCTCTCTCTCTCAATGTGAATATATATATATATATTTTTATTTTTTTATTTATTTATATATATATATATATATATATATATATATGTATGTATATATATATATATATATATATATATATATATATATATATATATATATATATGCAATATAATCCAGCTATAATACTTAAGAATTATGTGGAAGAAAAATTAGATCATCGAAAAAAAAGTTAGGTTTGTTTAATTTTAAATGTATATGAAAATCCATTATCTGGTGACATAATATGTTCAGAGACAGCACTTACCTAGCAGGTATATTCTTCCAGTGTTTCTCTAGTCTGTTTCCAGATTAGAGTATTAAATATACTTCTAGTAAACCCAAGTGTGCAGATAATTAACACCCATAGGTTTTATTATGTTTAAGACTAAAATCCCAGAAGTGCAATATTTGTTGGAAAGAGTCTAGTTCTATGTCCAAGGACATTGTGATAGTAAACACTTTGAAAAAATATAAAATGATAAATTATATAATATATATATATATATATATATATATATATATTAATATATAATTATATATATTATATATATATTTATAAACTCTGCAATATACTTTCATTATTTATTTTGTCCCCTTTTCCTCTAATTCCATTCTGAAATTGTGAGTTTTTTAGTTCCTGTTAGAAATGAAAGTGCAGAACACTGTTATATTCCACACAGCCATTGGCTGCACACTTTAGTGACCTATTTATAACTGTCCCTAATTGGCCACAGCAGAGAAGGTAACCTAAGTTACAACATGGCAGCTCACATTGTTTTATAGACATAAAGGGGGAGATTTAACAAGCAGTGAATGCTGCCGGAAACAAAAGTAAAGTAGCAGCGGTCGTAATTGCACAAGCATTGCACAAGCATTTTATTAGAAATTATTGTGCAATGTTAAATGCCAACAGCGTATGCTCTCTGCATTTAGCGATGTTGGCCAGTCATGATTCACTTTAGCGAACCATGTCCACCCGACATATGATAAATTGACCCCTAAAACTTTACACTCATTTTGTCAATATTTAGACAACTAATGAAACTTTAAAAATAAATCTACATATTATTTTAAGACTATTTTTTTATTTGAATACATCATTCTCTCTAGCATTAATTTAGTGTTAAAAATTGTTCAAATGGACAGGCATTAGAAATACTGTACAAATATTGAATGATGGACATTATTATACAAATAGGTTTATCAGAATAATGTTTAAGGTTAACCCCTTCAACTGCTGAGCCATTTCAAACCCTTGTGATGAAACTGTTTTTGAGCTATTTGCAATACCTGCGCAAACTGTCAAGACAAAACAAAATGGGTATATTTCATAGCATATCAGTTTTTTAAGCAACTCCGCTAATGTCTCATTTAATTAAATAATGCTACAAGTTGTAAACATCTATAAACATGTTTTAGTATGCAGGCTGGGAGCCACTCAACAAACTCCTTCCAAGTCTGCAACTAATTTCTTGTTAAACTGTTTACAAAGTTGAACATCTTAAACATTAAATGAAAGATCAATTGGTCTTAAGAATAAATTCTACCAAATTTGTTCTTCAATATAACCAATATTAGTAATGTTTGCAATGCGTTTCTATACTAGACCTAAATACAAACTGGGTATTTGTTCAGGCATTAAATACCTTTTTTCAGCATATCAAGCATTTTTAGAAAACAACTTTAGCTTGCATAAATATTATAATATTAATTAATATATATTAATATAAATTAATTATTAAAATGTATTATAGATTCTGTAAACAAAACTATATATCCCCAATGGATTATTTAGATTTTTTTTTACAGTATAATAAATACTTTTTAATAATTATTTTTATTTTTGTATATTTTAAATGTAATATTTAAATAATGCGTATTCAGATAACTAAGTTTTCATTGCGCTAACCCAACATCTGACCTACATTGTGAAACTCGAAATGCGTTACAAATATTTTACAGTCCTACATTGCTATTATAATATATATATATATATATATATATATATATATGATACTGTTAATGTTAAAAATATATCTGTACCTATATATAGTGATGTCGCGAATAGTTCGCCGGCAAATAGATCCCAGCGAACATAGCATGTTCGCGTTCGCAGCGGTGGGCGAACATATGCAATGTTCGATCCGCCCCCTATTTGTCATCATTGAGAAAACTTTGACTCTGTATCTCACAGTCTGCAGAAAAATTCCAGCCAATCAGCAGCAGACCCTCCCTCCCAGACCCTCCCAGCTCCTGGACAGCAGCCATTTTAGATTCATTCGGAAGCTGCATTGTTAGTGAGAGGAGGGACAGTGTAGCTGCTGGTGATTTAATAGGGAAATTGATAGCTAGGCTAGTGTATTCAGTGTCCACTACAGTCCTGAAGGACTCATCTGATCTCTGCTGTAAGGACAGCACCCCAAAAAGCCCTTTTTAGGGCTAGAACATCATTTTTTTTTCCTGTGTAATCTAATTGCAGTTGCCTGCCTGCCAAGCCACTTGCCCAGTGCCACCACTCATATCTGGTGTAACAGTAGTGTAAATTTAAAAAAACAAAACATTTTTGACTGTGAAACATCAGTCTGCTTCTGTAATCTAATTGCAGTTGCCTGCCTGCCAGCGTGTGTGCCAGGCCCACTTGCCCAGTGCCTAAACTCATATCTGGTCAGGCCCACTTGCCCAGTGCCTAAACTCATATCTGGTGTAACAGTAGTGTAAATTTAAAAAAAAAAACTTTTTTGACTGTGAAACATCAGTCTGCTAGTGTAATCTAATTGCAGTTGCTTGCCTGCCAGCGTGTGTGCCAGGCCCACTTGCCCAGTGCCACCACTCATATCTGGTGTAACAGTAGTGTAAATTTAAAAAAACAAAACTTTTTTGACTGTGAAACATCAGTCTGCTAGTGTAATCTAATTGCAGTTGCCTGCCTGCCAGCATGTGTGCCAGACTCACAGCGTTTTCTGTGCCCACTTGCCCAGTGCCACCACTCATATCTGGTGTAACAGTAGTGTAAATTTAAAAAAAAAAAAAAACTTTTTTGACTGTGAAACATCAGTCTGTTTGTGTAATCTAATTGAAGTTGCCTGCCTGCCAGCGTGTGCCAGGCCCACTTGCCCAGTGCCACCACTCATATCTGGTGTAACAGTAGTGTAAATTAAAAGAAAAAATTTTTTTTGACTGTGAAACATCAGTCTGCTTGTGTAATCTAATTGCAGTTGCCTGCCTGCCAGCGTGTGTGCCAGGCCCACTTGCCCAGTGACACCACTCATATCTGGTGTAACAGTAGTGTAAATTTAAAAAAAAAAAAATTGACTGTGAAACATCAGTCTGCTAGTGTAATCTAATTGCAGTTGTCTGCCTGCCAGTGTGTGTGCAAGGCTCACAGCGTATACTGTGCCCACTTGCCCAGTGCCACTACTCATATCTGGTGTAACAGTAGTGTAAATTTAAAAAAAAAATAACGTTTTTGACTTTGAAACATCAATCTGCTTGTGTAATCTAATTGCAGTTGCCTGCCTGCCAGCGTGTGTGCCAGGCCCACTTGCCCAGTGCCACCACTCATATCTGTTGTAACAGTAGTGTAAATTTAAAAAAAATATAACTTTTTTGACTGTGAAACATCAGTCTGCTAGTGTAATCTAATTGCAGTTGCTTGCCTGCCAGCATGTGTGCCAGGCCCACTTGCCCAGTGCCACCACTCATATCTGTTGTAACAGTAGTGTAAATTTAAAAAAATAAAACTTTTTCGACTGTGAAACATCAGTCTGCTAGAGTAATCTAATTGCAGTTGCCTGCCTGCCAGCATGTGTGTCAGGCTCACAGCGTATAATGTGCCCACTTGCCCAGTGCCACCACTCATATCTGGTGTAACAGTAGTGTAAATTTAAAAAACAAAAAAACTTTTTTGACTGTGAAACATCAGTCTGCTTGTGTAATCTAATTGCAGTTGCCTGCCTGCCAGCGTGTGTGCCAGGCCCACTTGCCCAGTGCCTAAACTCATATCTGGTGTAACAGTAGTGTAAATTAAAAGAAAAAAACTTTTTTGACTGTGAAACATCAGTCTGCTTGTGTAATCTAATTGCAGTTGCCTGCCTGCCAGCGTGTGTGCCAGGCCCACTTGCCCAGTGCCTAAACTCATATCTGGTGCAACAGTAGTGTAAATTTAAAAAAAAAAAAACTTTTTTGACTGTGAAACATCAGTCTGCTAGTGTAATCTAATTGAAGTTGCCTGCCTGCCAGCATGTGTGCCAGACTCACAGCGTTTGCTGTGCCCACTTGCCCAGTGCCACCACTCATATCTGGTGTAACAGTAGTGTAAATTTTAAAAAAAAAAACTTTTTTGACTGTGAAACATCAGTCTGTTTGTGTAATCTAATTGCAGTTGCCTGCCTGTCAGCGTGTGCCAGGCCCACTTGCCCAGTGCCACCACTCATATCTGGTGTAACAGTAGTGTAAATTTAAAAAAACAAAACTTTTTTGACTGTGAAACATCAGTCTGCTAGTGTAATCTAATTGCAGTTGCCTGCCTGCCTGCCAGCGTGTGTGCCAGGCCCACTTGCCAACTAGAGCCACCACTCATATCTGGTGTAACAGTAGTGTAAATAAAAAAAAATAAAAAAATTTGACTGTGAAACATCAGTCTGCTAGTGTAATCTAATTGCAGTTGTCTGCCTGCCAGCGTGTGTGCAAGGCTCACAGCGTATACTGTGCCCACTTGCCCAGTGCCACCACTCATATCTGGTGTATCAGTAGTGTAAATTTAAAAAAAAAAACTTTTTTGACTGTGAAACATTAATCTGCTTGTGTAATCTAATTGCAGTTGCCTGCCTGCCAGCGTGTGTGCCAGGCCCACTTGCCCAGTGCCACCACTCATATCTGTTGTAACAGTAGTGTAAATTTAAAAAAAATAAAACTTTTTCGACTGTGAAACATCAGTTTGCTAGTGTAATCTAATTGCAGTTGCCTGCCTGCCAGCATGTGTGCCAGGCTCACATCGTATACTGTGCCCACTTGCCCAGTGCCACCACTCATATCTGGTGTAACAGTAGTGTAAATTTAAAAAAAAAAAAAAACTTTTTTGACTGTGAAACATCAGTCTGTTTGTGTAATCTTATTGCAGTTGCCTGCCTGCCACGTGTGTGCCAGGCCCACTTGCCCAGTGCCACCACTCATATCTGGTGTAACAGTAGTGTAAATTTAAAAAAAAAAACTTTTTTGACTGTGAAACATCAGTCTGCTTGTGTAATCTAATTGCAGTTGCCTGCCTGTCAGCGTGTGTGCCAGGCCCACTTGCCCAGTGCCACCACTCATATCTGGTGTAACAGTAGCGTAAATTTAAAAAAAAAAACAACTTTTTTGACTGTGAAACATCAGTCTGCTAGTGTAATCTAATTGCAGTTGCCTGCCTGCCAGCGTGTGTGCCAGGCCCACTTGCCCAGTGCTACCACTCATATCTGGTGTAACAGTAGTGTAAATTAAAAAAACAAAAAACTTTGTGGACTGTGAAACATCAGTCTGCTTTTTTGTCAGGCTCACAGCGTATACTGTGCCCACTTGCCCAGTGCCACCACTCATATCTGTTGTAACAGTAGTGTAAATTTAAAAAAAAATAAAACTTTTTCGACTGTGAAACATCAGTTTGCTAGTGTAATCTAATTGCAGTTGCCTGCCTGCCAGCATGTGTGCCAGGCTCACATCGTATACTGTGCCCACTTGCCCAGTGCCACCACTCATATCTGGTGTAACAGTAGTGTAAATTTAAAAAAAACAAAAACTTTTTTGACTGTGAAACATCAGTCTGCTTGTGTAATCTTATTGCAGTTGCCTGCCTGCCACGTGTGTGCCAGGCCCACTTGCCCAGTGCCACCACTCATATCTGGTGTAACAGTAGTGTAAATTTAAAAAAAAAAAACTTTTTTTGACTGTGAAACATCAGTCTGCTTGTGTAATCTAATTGCAGTTGCCTGCCTGCCAGCGTGTGTGCCAGGCCCACTTGCCCAGTGCCACCACTCATATCTGGTGTAACAGTAGTGTAAATTTAAAAAAAAAAAAACTTTTTTGACTGTGAAACATCAGTCTACTAGTGTAATCTAATTGCAGTTGCCTGCCTGCCAGCGTGTGTGCCAGGCCCATTTGCCCAGTGCCACCACTCATATCTGGTGTAACAGTAGTGTAAATTAAAAAAAAAAAAACTTTGTGGACTGCTTTTTTGTGTCAGGCTCACAGCGTATACTGTGCCCACTTCCCCATTGCCACCACTTATATCTTGTTTAATAGTAGTGTAAGTGTACATTTAAAAAAAAAAAAACTTTTTTGACTGTGAAACATAAGTCTGCTTTTTTTGTCAGGCTCACAGCGTATACTGTGCCCACTTGCCCAGTGCCACCACTCATATCTTGTTTATTAGTAGTGTAAGTGTACATTTAAAAAAAAAAAAACACTTTTTGGACTGTGAAACATCAGCCTGCTTTTTTTGTGTCAGGCTCACAGCGTATACTGTGCCCACTTTCCCAGTGCCACCACTCATATCTTGTTTAATAGTAGTGTAAGTGTACATTTAAAAAAATAAAAACTTTTTGGACTGTGAAACATCAGTCTGCTTTTTTGTGTCAGGCTCACAGCTTGTACTGGGCCCATTTGCCCAGTGCCACCACTCATATCTTGTTTAATAGTAGTGTAAGTGTACATTTAAAAAAATAAAAACTTTTTGGACTGTGAAACATCAGTCTGCTTTTTTTGTGTCAGACTCACAGCGTATACTGTTCCCACTTGCCCAGTGCCACCACTCATATCTTGTTTAATAGTAGTGTAAGTGTACATTTAAAAAATTAAAAACTTTTTGGACTGTGAAACATCAGTCTGCTTTTTTGTGTCAGACTCACAGCGTATACTGTGCCCACTTGCCCAGTGCCACCAATCATATCTTGTTTAATAGTAGTGTAAGTGTACATTTAAAAAAATAAAAACTTTTTGGACTGTGAAACATCAGTCTGCTTTTTTGTGTCAGGCTCACAGCATATACTGTGCCCTCTTGCCCAGTGCCACCACTCATATCTTGTTTAATAGTAGTGTAAGTGTACATTAAAAAAAAAAAAAAAACTTTTTGGACTGTGAAACATCAGTTTGCTTTTATGTATCAGGCTCACAGCGTATACTGTGCCCACTTGCCCAGTGCCACCACTCATATCTTGATTAATAGTAGTGTAAGTGTACATTTAAAAACAAAAAAAAAACTTTTTGGACTGTGAAACATCAGTCTGCTTTTTTGTGTCAGGCTCACAGCTTATACTGGGCCCACTTGCCCAGTGCCACCACTCATATCTTGTTTAATAGTAGTGTAAGTGTACATTTAAAAACAAAAAAACTTTTTGGACTGTGAAACATCAGTCTGATTTTTTGTGTCAGGCTCACAGCTTTTACTGGGCCCACTTGACCCAGTGCCACCACTAATATCTTGTTTAATAGTAGTGTAAGTGTACATTTAAAAAAATTAAAACTTTTGGACTGTGAAACATCAGTCTGCTTTTTTGTGTCTGGCTCACAGCATATACTGTGCCCACTTGCCCAGTGCCACCACTCATATCTTGTTTAATAGTAGTGTAAGTGTACATTTAAAAAAAAAAAAAAAAACTTTTTGAACTGTGAAACATCAGTCTGCTTTTTTGTGTCAGGCTCACAGCGTATACTGTGCCCACTTGCCCAGTGCCACCACTCATATCTTGTTTAATAGTAGTGTAAGTGTACATTTAAAACAAATGACAGGCAGAGGCAGGCCACCCCGCAGGTGCAGTCGTGGTCGTGGTGCTGTGATTCCCTTTGGCCCTAGAATAATGCCCAGTGTGCAGAGACCACGTCCCATGAACTCGAAAAGTTCTGAGGACATAGTTGACTTTTTAACACAGGACACCCAATCTTCTATAGCTTCCGATACGAACCTTGACGCACCATCCTCCTCCAGCTTATATTCGGGCACCTCTCAAGTTACCAATCACCCACCTGCTGCCACCACCAACACTACGGTTTGATGATGATGTTGTACCCGCTGCTGCTTCCTTTGTTGATTTGTCAGATACAAGTGAAGCGGTTGATGATGCATCCATGGATGTCACGTGGGTGCCCGCTAGAAGAGAAGAAGAACAGGCGGAAAGTTCAGATGGGGAGACAGAGAGGAGGAGGCGAGTTGGAATCAAGGGGAGGTTGTCGCAAGGAGCTAGTGGCACAGTCAGACAGCATGCATTGGCACCCGGGTCAGCCAGACAGCACGCCAATCAACGCATGCTGTTGCCACCACCAGAATGCCATCATCGCAGAGCTCAGCAGTGTGGAATTTTTTTTTTGTGTGTCTGCCTCTGACAACCGCGATGCCATTTGCAACCTGTGCCAAAAGAAACTGAGTCGTGGGAAGTCCAACACCCACCTAGGTACAACTGCTTTGCGAAGGCACATGATCGCACATCACAAACGCCTATGGGATCAACACATGAGTAGAAGCAGCACACAAACTCAAAGCCACCATCCTCCTCCTGGTCCAGCATCTTCAGCCACATCAACCACTGCTGTCCTCCTTGCCCCCTCTCAACCATCCGCCACTCCGTCTCTCTTCCGGAGCAGTTCCTGCTCATCTGCCCACAGTCAGGTGTCTGTCAAGGACATGTTTGAGCGTAAGAAGCCAATGTCACCAAAGTCACCCCCTTGCCCAGCATCTGACACCTGGTTTGTCTGAACTCTTAGCCCGTCAGCTTTTACCATACAAGCTGGTGGAGTCTGAAAAAAATTTGTAGCTATTGGGACACCGCAGTGGAAGGTACCCAGACGAAATTTCTTTGCACAAAAGGCAATCCCCAACTTGATTGTGCGAAAGGAAGTAATGGCATGTCTGGCACACAGTGTTGGGGCAAGGGTCCATCTGACCACTGATAGCTGGTCTGCAAAGCATGGTCAGGGCAGGTATATTACCTACACTGCGCATTGGGTAAACCTGCTGACGGCTGCCAAGCATGGAATGCCTGGCTCTAAAGAGGAGTTGGTGACACTGCCACGACTTGCAGGCAGGCCTGCTGCCACCTCCTCTACTCCTCCTACTCCATCCTCTTCCATAACCTCCTTGGCTGAGTCCTCTTCTGCTGCTGCGTCTTGCTCCACATCAACGGCACCCCCCCAGCTCCCCAGGTACTATTCCACATCCCGGATATGGCAGTGTCACGCCGTCTTGGGGTTGACTTGCCTGAAAGCAGAGACTCACACCGGACCAGCACTCCTGTCCGCCCTGAACGCACAGGTGGAACAGTGGCTGACTCTGCACCAACTGGAGATCGGCAAAGTGGTTTCTGACAACGGAATTAATTTGGTGGTGGCATTGAAATTGGGCAAATTGACACATGTGCCGTGCATGGCACATGTGTGTAATCTGATCATACAACGCTTTGTGCATAAGTACCCAGGCTTACAGGACGTCCTGAAGCAGGCCAGGAAGGTGTGTGGCCATTTGAGGCGATCCTACATGGCCATGGCGCACTTTTCAGATATCCAGCGGCGAAACAACATGCCAGTGAGGCGCTTGATTTGTGACAGCCCGACACATTGGAATTCAACACTCCTAAAGTTTGACCGCCTGCTCCAACAAGAAAAAGCCATTAACAAGTATTTGTATGACCGGGGTGCTAGGACAGCCTCTGCGAAGCTGTGGATTTTTTTGCCACATTACTGGACGCTTATGAGCAATGCCTGTAGGCTCATGCGTCCTTTTGAGGAGGTGACAAACCTAGTCAGTCGCACCGAAGGCACCATCAGTGACATCATACCATTTGTTTTCTTCCTGGAGTGTGCCTTGCGAAGAGTGCTGGATCAGGCCGTAGATGAGCGTGAAGAGGAAGAGTTGTGGTCACCATCATCACCAGAAACAGCCTTATCAGCATCGCTTGCTGGACCAGTGGCAAAGCTGGAAGAGGATTGTGAGCAAGAGGAGTCAGATTAGGAATGTGGCTTTGAGGAGGAGGAGGAGGAGGAAGACTAACCACAACAGGCATCCCAGGGTGCTCGTTGTCACCTATCTGGTACCCGTGGTGTTGTACGTGGCTGGGGGGAAGAAGATGCCTTCAGTGAGATCACTGAGGACGAGGAATGGGACATGAGTAGCTCGGCATCCAACCTTGTGCAAATGGGGTCTTTCATGCTGTCGTGCCTGTTGAGAGACCCTCATATAAAAAAGCTGAAGGAGAACAACCTGTACTGGGTGTCCACGCTACTAGACCCCCGGTATAAGCATAAAGTGCCTGAAATGTTACCAAATTACCGCAAGTCGGAAAGGATGCAGCAGTTCCAAAATAAATTAAAAAGTATGCTTTACACAGCGTTTAAGGGTGATGTCACAGCACAACGGGAATCTAACAGGGGAAGAGGTGAAAATAATCCTCCTCCTCCCACAACCACGCCAGCAAGGACAGGACGCTTTACAGACGTGTTGTTGATGGAGGACATGCAGAGCTTTTTAAGTCCTATGCATCGCCACAGCCCTTCGGGGTCCACCCTCAGAGAATGACTCGACCGACAGGTAGCAGACTACTTCGCCTTAACTGCAGATCTCGACACTCTGAGGAGCGATGACCCCTTGACTACTGGGTGTGCAGGCTTGACCTGTGTCCTGAGCTATGCCAATTTGTGATAGAACTTCTGGCCTGCCCCGCTTCAAGTGTCCTGTCAGAAAGGACCTTCAGTGCAGCAGGAGGTATTGTCACTGAGAAGAGAAGTCGCCTAGGTCAAAAAGTCATGATTACCTCACCTTTATTAAGATGGATCCCAAAGGGACTGACATTGGGCGATACATTCGAGTAAAAAAGGCCTGATGAGATGAGCTGCCTTGGGCTAAAAAAGGTCCACAAGCTGCTGTATTTTATCCTCGAATGCCGGATGACTTGCGTGACTTATCCACCACCAACTAGGGTTCAAGCCGCAATGTTTTCGGGCACTTTCTGCCTGGGAAACAAATTTAAATTTTTCTGGCCGCTGCTACAGCAGCGGCTGCAACAATACCTAATTTTTCAGGCATGTGTACATGCCAAATTTTTCAGGCCTCTGGTGCTGCA
This sequence comes from Bombina bombina, assembly GCF_027579735.1. Taxonomy (NCBI): domain Eukaryota; kingdom Metazoa; phylum Chordata; class Amphibia; order Anura; family Bombinatoridae; genus Bombina; species Bombina bombina. The sequence goes on along the minus strand of NC_069505.1, from coordinate 536,874,347 downwards.
CAATGGCTTCAAAAACCAAACCAAAAAAAGGCACGTAACAGGGATTAAACTGATAGGAATAGTACTACTTAACACACCACTCATATCTGGTGGCACATTAGATTGCACGCGCAGTGCCCCAAATTTGAAGTAGGAGGACCGACCAAGCATCTTTTTCCATCTCCCGGTTCCTAAAATCCATGCCATATACACGTCCCCTGGCGCCGCAACTGCCTCTGGGAACCTTACCATGGGTCTCAGACCACACGTCTTGTAATTCTCTGTCTGGGAAATTATATATCTATCAAATCTATCTATTTATCTATCAAATCTATCTATCTATCTATCTATCTATCAAATGTATCTATTGCATCTATTGATCTATCGATCTAATCTATGTATCTATCTATCTATCTATCAAATCTATCTATCTCGTGGCCGGACTGTTTTGTGACAGCCACTTGTGTTTCGGCCAAATGTCTGTCGGCCAAATGTCCGTCTGCAAAATGTCCGTCGGCTAAAAGTCCGGCCATGATTGCACGCGCAGTGCCCCAAATTTGAAGTAGGAGGACCGACCAAGCATCTTTTTCCATCTCCCGGTTCCTAAAATCCATGCCATATACACGTCCCCTGATAGGGGGCGTAACAGGGATTAAACTGATCAGAATAGTACTACTTAACACACCACTCATATCTGGTGGCACAGTAGATTGCACGCGCAGTGCCCCAAATTTGAAGTAGGAGGACCGACCACGCATCTTTTTCCATCTCCCGGTTCCTAAAATCCATGGGGACGTAACAGGGATTAAACTGATAAGAATAGTACTACTTAACACACCACTCCTATCTGGTGGCACAGTAGATTGCACGTGCAGTGCCCCAAATTTGAAGTAGGAGGACCGACCAAGCATCTTTTTCCATCTCCCGGTTCCTAAAATCCATGCCATATACACGTCCCCTGAATGGGGATGTAACAGGGATTAAACTGATAAGAATAGTACTACTTAACACACCACTACTATCTGGTGGCACAGTAGATTGCACGTGCAGTGCCCCAAATTTGAAGTAGGAGGACCGACCAAGCATCTTTTTCCATCTCCCGGTTCCTAAAATCCATGCCATATACACGTCCCCTGATAGGGGATGTAACAGGGATTAAACTGATAAGAATAGTACTACTTAACACACCACTCCTATCTGGTGGCACAGTAGATTGCACACGCTGTGCCCCAAATTTGAAGTAGGAGGACCGACCAAGCATCTTTTTCCATCTCCCGGTTCCTAAAATCCATGCCATAGACACGTCCCCTGATAGGGGACGTAACAGGGATTCAAATGATAAGAATAGTACTACTTAACACACCCCTCATATCTGGTGGCACAGTAGATTGCACGCGCAGTGCCCCAAATTTGAAGTAGGAGGACAGACCAAGCATCTTTTTCCATCTCCCGGTTCCTAAAATCCATGCCATATACACGTCCCCTGGCGCCGCAACTGCCTCTGGGAATCTTACCATGGGTCCCAGTCCGCACGTCTTGTAATTCTCTGTCTGGGAAATTATCTATCTGTCTATCAAATCTATCTATTTATCTATCAAATCTATCTATCTATCTATCTATCATCTATCTATCGTATCTATCAAATGTATCTATTGCATCTATTGATCTATCTGTCTAATCTATGTATCTATCTATCTATCTATCTATCTATCTATCTATCTATCTATCTATCTATCTATCAAATCTATCTATCTCGTGGACGGACTGTTATCTGACAGCCACTTGTGTTTCGGCCAAATGTCCGTCGGCCAAATGTCCGTCGGCTAAAAGTCCGCCCACGATTGCACGCGCAGTGCCCCAAATTTGAAGTAGGAGGACCGACCAAGCATCTTTTTCCATCTCCTGGTTCCTAAAATCCATGCCATATACACGTCCCCTGATAGGGGACGTAACAGGGATTAAACTGATAAGAATAGTACTACTTAACACACCTTATAATAACGCAGAGAGAGGCAACGCAGAGAGAGGAGTCTGAAGAAGAGGAGTCAGAGGAGGAAGGTGGCTTTGAGGAGGTGGAAGACCAAACACAGAAGGAATTCTAGGGGGCTTGTTGTCACCTTTCGTGGACCCTTGGTGTTGTACGTGGCTGGTTGGAGGAAGAGACCTTCAATGACATCAGTGAGGGCAAGGAACGGGACATGGCTAGCTTGGTATCCAACCTTGTGCAAATGGGGAGTTTACGGTTGTGCAAATGGACTGTTTCCGGTTGTTAAACGGGGAGTTTGGTCTGTCACTGTGAAGCGGGCATAACCCTTACACTACCTGATCGATACAACATCATACCTGATGTTTTAAAGCACGTTATTCCAAACAATTTAGGAATGTTAGGGGATTTATGCCCTTTATGGATTAAAACCAGACTCTGCATCAACTATGCAATTTTACGTGGGAGTTTTGCCATGGATCCCCCTCCGGGATGCCACAGTCCAGGTGTTAGTACCCTTGGAACAACTTTTCCATCACTATTGTGGCCAGAAAGAGTCCCTGTGGGTTTTAAAATTCGCCTGCCTATTGAAGTCAATGGCGGTTTGCACGGTTCGCCCGTTCACGAACATTTGCAGACATTCGCGTTCGCTGTTCGCGAACGGAAAATTTTAAGTTTACGACATCACTACCTATATATCTATAGGAATACATATATACAGTATATATATATATATATATATATATATATATATATATATATATATATATATATATATATATATATATATATATATATATATATGTAGAAGGTGTAGTAGCACTCCAGCTTTAAATAGCTCCGTTGAGCTCTCCTTGCCCCGGGTGCACTTCAAGAGTATAGATAAAGCAGCAAAGAGGAAGTCACTAACAGGGTCTTGCAAAAAGATAAAGTATTTATTTTTACATTTCTGGTGTTACCCCTTTCTCAAAAAACAGCACAGTGTGAAACAGTATACTCACCCCCCCTTAAATACCCCTTCACAGCAAACAATCAGTGTGGTAAACACCCTGGCACCTGGAAGTAAAAGCACGTCACATGACACAAGGTCAAACAACCAAACAAGCAGTAGTGATTAACGCTATCTGCATGATAATATACTACTGCTTGTTTGGTTGTTAACATTTTTGTTTAAACCCATGTTTGTATTTATATATTGCTCCTAACAATCTGTTTTGCCTGTGTTTTTAACTTTCACTATGTTTTTAACTTTCACTTGGTTTACAATGCTGAGTGTCTGGTTGCTATGCCAACGGGGCTTGACCTTGTGTCATGTGACGTGGTTTTACTTCCAGGTGCCAGGGAGTTTACCACACTGATTGTTTGCTATGCAGGGGTATTTAAGGGGGGGTGAGTATACTGTTTCACACTGTGCTGTTTTTTGAGAAAGGGGTAACACCCGAAACGTCAAAATAAATACTTTATCTTTTTGCAAGACCCTGTGAGTGACTTCCTCTTTGCTGCTTTATATATATATATATATATATATATATATATATATATATATATATATATATATATATATATATATATATACACTTTCTTTTTTTTGTATGTGAAGCAGATTAGAATTTTAAATATTTACATTAAATACGCATTAAAACACAACATTATGGTATTATTTTTTAGACATGCACACATATATTATAACCCTTTGCTGTCTAATATATGGTAATATCCCCTGTATGTTAGTCATATAAATATTTTTTATGAATATTTATATGGCTAATTTGTATCAGATAATGTTTATATGAGTGCATTTATGTTGCGTTTGGTGCAACTTTTATTTTATCCCTAACCCTTTACGCCAGGCTTTCAGTCACGCTAACCCAACCCATGTTAACTTAGATTAACTTCAAGCAATATGTAATATATGCACAATCAGTTCTCTGCATTGTTAGCATTTTAGATAATATTGGGTCTGCACCTATTCTATGCATTTCAATCTGCAGTGATTAATAAGCTGTTAGGCACCCTCACCTGAAACTGCTGAACAGGAATATAATAGGGAAGTGCCTGCTAAATTTTGCTCAATAGATCTGGTCTGATCTGTGTACACAGATCAATTTAAGGCTGTTAAGTTGCATAACTTTGCTGCAAAACAAGCGGACAGCTCCACCTCCTGGCTATTTTAATAAGTGCATTGTTTTCCAAAAGCTTTTCAATAGCAGTCACATGACTGGAAAAAAAGGGTGTTATTCTGAAACGGCGCAAATTGAACCGGCGTAAATCGAGGGCCACCTGTACAAATATATTTACAAGGAACACACAGTTCCCATAGACTGCAATGTAAATGCGCTTTTCAGTGACATTTTTTTTCTAACACCCCACCCCACTCCCGCCAACTTTAGCCCCAAAATACTGCTATTTTAATTTTTTTATAAAATACACTAGACTGTATTTTGGGTGCATTTGGGGCACATTTATAAATTAATCTCTAGCTAATTTTACAAGAGCTAGTTCCTAGCGCGAGGTCGCAGTAGCAATAACCAGCCACTAGTAATGGCAAATGGGCAAGTGATAATTTAGGACTACAGTTTTAATCTAGCCCTAAGTTTTTTTATTTATAAAAAAGGTTTTTGACTATGTGGTGCAACTTTTGGTATTTTTTTAATCTATTTGTATTTTTGATATTGTTAATGTGACAAAGGGAAAAATATCAGAGAGTAGCCAGTCTGCTGTCAGGGACAAAAAGAGGAGCCCAGAGAAGGTGAAGGGGTCAAATTGAGCGGGAATGCATGGGAACGGAGTTCCTGCACTATTTTTGCAGGACAGAGAAGAGAAACGCTTCAGTAAACACTGCTGCTGCTGGTGGGAGGAGCTGGAGAATAGTCTGATTAGAGGGATAGTAAAATCCTCTAGTAATGGGAAGTAACACTTCCTAGAATACACTAAATGGAAGTCTGTCAGTGGTCCTGCTGTGTGATCACCCCACACTGTGTGGAACACATGGTGCTTACATTTATGGGTGGCTTGCTCTGGGGTTATTTAGCTCAACTCAGCAGGAATAGGACTATTGTACCTTAGGTGGGAAAGACTCTGTGACAGAGGAGGATTCTCAGACCCAAAGGAAACCATTTAACTCTTCATTGGATTTAATTTGCTTTCATTAACCAAAGTGTATAGATTATATACATATCAATACAGTGTGTGAATACATAAAACAATATTAATTCTAAAGGGGGGTCGAAGTCTTGGTGAGTTCCCACACTTTTGTTTGTAGGACTTGAACCCTGAGGAGCCAGAAGAGTTGCTAAGAATGGGAGCCAAGAAGAGGAGCTCAGAAGAGTTGCTTAGAATAGGAGCCAAGAAGAGGAGGCCAGCAGAGTAGCCAACCCCAGTGGAGACATTCAACTTCAGCACTGATGAGAACAATTTGTCTTTTGCTTCACTATGATCTTCTCCTGTGATTTAAAAAGGATTTTAAGTATCACTCATATTTAAAAGGACATAATAGATATGATTAGCTTTTTTCCAATTGGCTTATTTTTGAAAATCAGACAAAAGGAAGAAAGTAATTGTCAGAGAGCAACTATAAAAAAGGGAAACAAAGCTCAAACGAAGGGATTTACTCTACTTGATAACATAGTCAAAACATTGCTCAAAAGGGAACTTGACCAGCCCATATGAAATGCATACGCTTAAGTAAGGTGACATCACATCGGTCTATTGAGCAGCTGTTTGGCGTGAATAACTTGGCAGCTTTGTTATGTCTTGAAACTATGTCAGAACGAACCGGGCCCTTTTTATGCCTGCTTGAGGAGCACTCTTTCCAAAAAATCTTAGCTTAGTTTCCATTCAAACTTACAATATTGAACTTATTTGGGTGTTTATATGGATAAAGTATGAGGACCTGTTCTTTGTAAGAAGCTGGTTGTATTGTGGATATTGACTGATATAACGGTGCACACTTTTGAAAGATGGGGAATGAATTTACTAATCCTGGCAGCCAATATGAATTTTGGTTGCTATAGTAGCTTGATTTGTGTCTAATCGCTATTACTTCAGCATTTTCTCACTAATAACAAGCTAGTACTGTCCTGCTTATTGTCAGAACTGTTTGCTTTGCTATTAGCTAGCACTACTTCAGCATCTTCTCCCCTAATTAGTGAGATTTTGTTATATTGGCTGCTGACACACTTATGTCAGTTAGCATTTTATAAATGCTGCCTATGATTGTTATTGTACTCATGTTTGTATATTAAGGAACTAGTGACTGCATAGATCCAATAAGGAATACCATGGTAACAGATACCCACTTGTATCCTGGTGGGGTTACCCTCTGTTTTTGTTGTTGCAGGTCACACTACTAACTTTTTTCCTATTTAATGCTGCTATAACAAAGGTTTGGATAATCTCAAATATTAAGGGCCAGATTACAAGTGGAGCGCTAAATATCGCTTTCATAAAAGCAATATTTCTGATCCACTGTGTAATACCAGCACACGCTAATGTGTTCTGGGATTACAAGTAGTCAGCAATACAAACACAAGCTCTCATTCGCATTGCTGGAAAGCATTGTGCTCACAAAAGCCTGCTTCAATTGGATCCTATCAGAGATGGCATCAGAACCTAAGTGCAGTGAAGGGGGTAAGTAGCGCAGCAATGGAAGCAAATTTAAATATATATGTATATGATTATATACATTTTGTTTAATGTGTTAATGTGTGTATATACATATATTAACACTTAAATATATATGTATATAAGCATATACAAATATATTTACAGGGAACACACAGTTCCCATAGACCGCAATGTAAATGCGCTTTTCAGTGCCGTTTTTTTTCTAACACCCCACTCCCGCCAACTTTAGCCCCAAAGTACTGCTATTTTTAGTTTTTTATAAAATACACTAGACTGTATTTTGGGTGCATTTGGGGCACATTTATAAATTAATCTCTAGCTAATTTTACAAGTGCTAGTTGCTAGCGCGAGGTCGCGGTAGCAATAACCAGCCACTAGTAATGGCAAATGGGCAAATTTGCACATGGGCAAGTGATAATTTAGGACTCCAGTAGTAATCTAGCCCTAAGTTTTTTTATTTATAAAAAAGGTTTTTGACTATGTGGTGCAACTTTTGGTATTTTTTAATGTATTTGTATTTTTGATACTGTTAATGTGACAAAGGGAAAAATATCAGAGAGTAGCCAGTCTGCTGTCAGGGACAAAAAGAGGAGCCCAGAGAAGGTGCAAGGGTTAAATTAAGCAGGAATGCATGGGAACTGAGTTCCTGCACTATTTTTGCAGGACAGAAAAGAGAAAAGCTTCAGTAAACACTGCTGCTGCTGGTGGGAGGAGCTGGAGAATAGTCTGATTAGAGGGATAGTAAAATCCTCTAGTAATGGGAAGTAACACTACCTACAATACACTAAATGGAAGTCTCTCAGTGGTCCTGCTGTGTGATCACCCCACACTGTGTGGAACACATGGTTCTTACATTTATGTGTGGCTTGCTCTGGGTTATTTAGCTCAACTCAGCAGGAATAGGACTATTGTACCTTAGGTGGATGAGACTCTGTGACAGAGGAGGATTCTCAGACCCAAAGGAAACCATTTAACGCTTCATTGGATTTAATATGCTTTCATTAACCAAAGTGTATAGATGATATACATATCAATACAGTGTGTGTGAATACATAAAACAATATTAATTGTGAAGGGGGTGGAAGTCTTGGTGAGTTCCCACACTTTTGTTTGTAGGACTTGAACCCTGAGGAGCCAGAAGAGTTGCTAATACTAGGAGTCAAGATGAGGAGCTCAGAAGAGTTGTTGAGAATAGGAGCCAATAAGAGGAGCCCAGAGGAGTAGCCAACCCCAATGGAGACATTCAACTTCAGCACTGATGAGAACAATTTGTCTTTTGCTTCACTATGATCTTCTCCTATGATTTAAAAAGGATTTTAAGCATCGCTCATATTTAAAGGACATAATAGAAGCAAAAGTAAAGGCAATAGAAGACCATACCAAAATGAATATCAGATTTCAATTATTAATATAAAAATACATTTTTATTAGCACTATAATGTTAACTTTTTGAATAAAAAATATACACCTAGATTACGAGTTTTGCGTTAACAGGGGTGCGGTGCTAACAAGCAGTTTATGCTCACCGCTCACTTACAGACAGTGCTGGTATTACGGCCTTTTACAAACCCTGCGTTAGCCGCAAAAAAGTGAGCGAAGTGCAAAATTTTGCACCAAATCTCACCTCAATACCAGCGCTGCTTACGTTAGCGGTGATCTTGCAAAACTTGCTCATGCACAATTTCCCCATTGGAATCAATGGGGGAGAGCCAGCTGAAAAAAAACCTAACACCTGCAAAAAAGCAGCGTAAAGCTCCTAACGCAGCCCCATTGATTCCTATGGGGAAAATACATTTATGTCTACACCTAACACCCTAACATGAACCCGGAGTCTAAACACCCCTAATCTTACACTTATTAACCCCTAATCTGCCGCCCCCAATATCGCCGACACCTGCATTATATTATTAACCCCTAATCTGCCGCTCCGGACACCGTCGCCACCTACATTATACTTATGAACCCCTAATCTGCCGCCCCCAATGTCGCCGCATCCTATCTACATTTATTAACCCCTAATCTGCCACCCCCAACGTAGCCGCCACTATAATAAAGTTTTTTTTTTTTTTAGTATTTATTTTGTACGAAATCTGCAAAATATGATACATGACACCAGACCCGGCCTAGGGGTTACACAGCACGGCCTGGAGTGGTTGAGAGCAGAGCCATTTTTCAACAGATTACAAAAACTATATAAACATGATATTCAGTAATAGTAACAGAGTACATTTTTTAACAGTTGGGGGAAGGAGGGTGGCCAACCCTGGACTTACATAAAGCTATCATAGGTGGGTATACAACCTGAAAAGGTTATCCCTGAGAACTGTAAGTCTGAAGGGGTAAGAGTCAGGGGAGCCCATTCTTTAATGCAGATGTATTCTAGGTTTGGTGGGGGTGGGGGTAGTCATAGGAGGATGTAAATGAAAGGGTTACCAAAAAGGGTAAGGGGAGCTAGTAGAGAAGAAGTTACGGTTCCTTGACTGATCGAGAGAATCACTATCCATCCAGATTATTTCAAGTCAGGGAGAGAATTAGTCATTTAGGGTGTTATGGGCTTTAGGGGTCATAAGAGTCTCCCAGGGTTCCCAGATCTGGGCATGAGTGACCATTTGTCTATTGGCCAGATACACACCGCTCTCCATAGACTTGAGATATTCAACTGTCTCCAGGAAACTTTTCCATCTCGGAGGTTGTTTTTTTTCCCAATTTCTAGCTATCAGGAGCTTGGCGGATAGGAGGATGCAGATCAGGAAACACTTACTATGAGGGGGAATTGGAGGAATGTCTAGATGGAGTAAAGCCATGGAAGGGAGTGTGACACTAGGAAGGCCTAGTTTGGTACACAGTTGTCTCGTCTTAGTACAGTAGTTTGTGAGTTGGGGGCAGTCCCACCATATATGCGTGGGGTTGCCTCTCCCCCCGCATAACCTCCAGCACAGCCCCGACATTGTAGGGTAGAATTTCTGTAATTTGGTTGGCACCAAGTGCCATCGGGTGAGAAGTTTATAAAAAAGTTCATACACCATTACACAGTGTGTTGCCATCCTGGTATCAGATATGGCGTGCTGCCATTGTTGTGTTGAGTGGACTCTTCCCCTACTCTTGTTCCCACGCCAAGATGTGGGGGGTTTCAAAGGAAGAGTAGTCACCAAGAAGGAATTGATAATGGATGGATAAGGGCTTATTTAGTTGAAGTTTGGTTGTCCAACTGGTTTCCCAGAGTGTTGTATCCTGGAGTGTCTCAGGGAGGAAACCCCATGCTCGTAGCAAGGATCGTAACCTGGCTAAGTCAAAGAGAAGCTTGGAGGGTAGATCCCTCTTCTCTATCAAGTCCGAATGGTTCAAGAGATTGTCGTTATGGTAAAAGTCACTTATTGTTCGTAATTGCAAGGTTCTCCAGGTCCAGATGGAGAAGTTGGGAAGGGTTAGGAGAAGACTTACTACTGGTTGGACTGGGGATGGGTGGGGAGCGATCATTTTGAAATTGCGTAGGCATAACCACGCACTCCTACATTCCCTGACAATCAAATTAGAAAGAGTAAGTGACTGGAGGCCTCCAAAGTAGGTCCTCAGGTTTGACATGGGCTAGTAGGGAGGCCTGTTCTAGTTCTCACCATATGGTTTGTGGAAAATCAGAGCTCCATGCAGAAGCACGGGTGATCATTGTGGCTTCATGAAAGGTTCTGATGTGTGGAAGCCCTATCCCTCCCCTCTCTATAGGTCTGTGCAAGATATTTGCAGCTACTCTAGGTTTATCCCCTCTCCAGATATAGTCAGATATAAGTCGTTGAAATTGAGCAAGGATATTCTGAGGGACAAGGAGAGGCAAACATCGGAAGAAATAAGTGATTTTAGGGAGTATCATCATCTTGATAGCAGCCACACGGCCAAGCCAAGAGATATCCTCGTATCTCTTAGAGCTTAGGAGGGAGTCAATTTGTGTCAAAAGAGGAGAACAGTTATTTGTCATTATTATTTTCTTGTCATGTGAAAGGAAAACTCCCAGATGCTTAATTCCCTCAGTTGACCATTTAAAGGGGTAGAGTCTTTGTAAAGTCTTGAGTTCCTCCAATGGGAGTCCCAAGGAGTAAGCTTCAGTTTTAGATACATTAACTTTGTAATGTGACAGAGTGCCAAATAGTTCCAGAAGGGCAAAAAGAGGGGGAAGGGAGGTCAATGGGTCAGATAAGAAGATAGTGAGGTCATCCGCAAATAGGGCAAGTTTCTGATTCAAGTCATGGATTATGAGGCCTTGGATCTCCCTTTGTTGTCTAATAGCAGCAGCCAGGGGCTCAATGGATAGTGCATACAAGATAGGGGATAGCGGACATCCCTGCCTTGTGCCATTAGTGATCAAGACAGATGGGGAGACAAATCCCACCCCTCTCACTTTGGCTGATGGGTTGGAGTATAATACGCCAATGGCTTTGCAAAGCATGGCGGTATACCAAAAGCTTTTAAGGTAAGAAACATATAATCCCATATCACCCTGTCAAATGCTTTTTCCACGTCTACAGGGAGTGCATAATTATTAGGCAAGTTGTATTTTTGAGGATTAATTTTATTATTGAACAACAACCATGTTCTCAATGAACCCAAAAAACTCATTAATATCAAAGCTGAATAGTTTTGGAAGTAGTTTTTAGTTTGTTTTTAGTTATAGCTATTTTAGGGGGATATCTGTGTGTGCAGGTGACTATTACTGTGCATAATTATTAGGCAACTTAACAAAAAACAAATATATACCCATTTCAATTATTTATTTTTACCAGTGAAACCAATATAACATCTCAACATTCACAAATATACATTTCTGACATTCAAAAACAAAACAAAAACAAATCAGTGACCAATATAGCCACCTTTCTTTGCAAGCACACTCAAAAGCCTGCCATCCATGGATTCTGTCAGTGTTTTGATCTGTTCACCATCAACATTGCGTGCAGCAGCAACCATAGCCTCCCAGACACTGTTCAGAGAGGTGTACTGTTTTCCCTCCTTGTAAATCTCACATTTGATGATGGACCACAGGTTCTCAATGGGGTTCAGATCAGGTGAACAAGGAGGCCATGTCATTAGATTTTCTTATTTTATACCCTTTCTTGCCAGCCACGCTGTGGAGTACTTGGACGCGTGTGATGGAGCATTGTCCTGCATGAAAATCATGTTTTTCTTGAAGGATGCAGACTTCTTCCTGTACCACTGCTTGAAGAAGGTGTCTTCCAGAAACTGGCAGTAGGACTGGGAGTTGAGCTTGACTCCATCCTCAACCCGAAAAGGCCCCACAAGCTCATCTTTGATGATACCAGCCCAAACCAGTACTCCACCTCCACCTTGCTGGCGTCTGAGTCGGACTGGAGCTCTCTGCCCTTTACCAATCCAGCCACGGGCCCATCCATCTGGCCCATCAAGACTCACTCTCATTTCATCAGTCCATAAAACCTTAGAAAAATCAGTCTTGAGATATTTCTTGGCCCAGTCTTGACGTTTCAGCTTGTGTGTCTTGTTCAGTGGTGGTCGTCTTTCAGCCTTTCTTACCTTGGCCATGTCTCTGAGTATTGCACACCTTGTGATTTTGGGCACTCCAGTGATGTTGCAGCTCTGAAATATGGCCAAACTGGTGGCAAGTGGCATCTTGGCAGCTGCACACTTGACTTTTCTCAGTTCATGGGCAGTTATTTTGCGCCTTGGTTTTTCCACACGCTTCTTGCGACCCTGTTGACTATTTTGAATGAAACGCTTGATTGTTCGATGATCACGCTTCAGAAGCTTTGCAATTTTAAGAGTGCTGCATCCCTCTGCAAGATATCTCACTATTTTTGACTTTTCTGAGCCTGTCAAGTCCTTCTTTTGACCCATTTTGCCAAAGGAAAGAAAGTTGCCTAATAATTATGCACACCTGATATAGGGTGTTGATGTCTTTAGACCACACCCCTTCTCATTACAGAGATGCACATCACCTAATATGCTTAATTGGTAGTAGGCTTTCGAGCCTATACAGCTTGGAGTAAGACAACATGCATAAAGAGGATGATGTGGTCAAAATACTCATTTGCCTAATAATTCTGCACTCCCTGTATTGACAGGTAGTGATGTCGCAAACGTAAAAATTTCAGTTTGTGAACGGCGGACTCGAACTTCCGCTGCTGTTCACGAACCGGCGAACCGTGCGAAACGCCATTGACTTCAATAGGCAGGCGAACTTTAAAACCCACAAGGACTCTTTCTGGCCACAATAGTGATGGAAAAGTTGTTTCAAGGGTACTAACACCTGGGCTGTGGCATGCTGGAGGGGGATTCATGGCAAAACTCCCATGTAAAATTACATAGTTGATGCAGAGTCTGCTTTTAACCCATAAAGGGCCTAAATCACCTAACATTCCTAAATTGTTTGGAATAACGTGCTTTAAAACATCAGTTATGATGTTGTATCGATCAGGTAGTGTAAGGGTTATGCCCGCTTCACAGTGACAGACCAAACTCTCCGTGTAACACACCACAAACAACCGCAAACAGTCCATTTGCACAACCACGAGATTAGATTACACTAGCAAAATTATTTAAAAGTTTAGTTTTTTAAATTTAAAATAATGTTAAGCAGATATGAGTGGTGGCTGCTGGCACAGCAATTAAACAACATTGCATGCTGTGTAAGCCTGACACACAGGCCTGATAGAAAATTAAATTAGATTACACTAGCAAAATGATTTAAAAGTTTTTTGTTTTTTGTTTTTTTTATTTAAAATAATGTTAAGCAGATATGAATTGTGGCTGCTGGCACAGCAATTAAACAACGTTGTATGCTGTGTAAGCATGACACACAGGCCTGATAGAAAATTAAATTAGATTACACTAGCAAAATGATTTAAAAGTTTTGTTTTTTAAATTTAAAATAATGTTAAGCAGATATGAGTTGTGGCTGCTGGCACAGCAATTAACCACAGTATGCTGAGTAAGCCTGACACACAGGCCTGATAGAAAATGAAATTAGATTAAACTAGCAAAATGATTTAAAAGTTTTGTTTTTTAAATTTAAAATAATGTTAAGCAGATATGAGTGGTGGCTGCTGGCACAGCAATTAACCACAGTATGCTGTGTAAGCCTGACACACAGGCCTGATAGAAAATAAAATTAGATTACACTAGCAAAATGATTTAAAAGTTTTGTTTTTTAAATTTAAAATAATGTTAAGCAGATATGAGTGGTGGCTGCTGGCACAGCAATTAAACAACGTTGTATGCTGTGTAAGCCTGACACACAGGCCTGATAGAAAATGAAACTAGATTACACTAGCAAAATGATTTAAAAGTTTTGTTGTTTAAATTTACACTAATGTTAAGCAGATATCAGTGGTGGCACTAATCACAGTATATGCTGTGAGCCTCACACACAGGCTGACAGCCAGGCAAATGCAAATAAAATTACAAATAAAAAAAAAAAGAAAAAGCAACTGAAGTTATAGCCCTAAAAAGGGCTTTTTGGGGTGCTGTCCTTACAGCAGAGATTAGATGAGTCCTTCAGGACTGTAGTGGACACTAAATACACTAGCCTAGCTATCTATTTCCCTATAATGTCAGCAGCAGCAACACTAAAGCTCCTCTCACTAAGAAAGCAAGATCTTAATGAATCTAAAATGGCTGCTGCCAAGGAGCTGGGAGGGTCTGTGAGGTAGTGTCTGCTGCTGATTGGCTCAAATGTGTCAGAAGGCTGTGAGATACAGGGTCAAAGTTTCCTCAATGATGACAAATAGGGGGCGGATCTAACCTCGCATATGTTCGCCCGCAGCGGCGAACGCAAACAAGCTATGTTCGCTGGGAACTGTTCTCCGGCGAACAGTTCGCGACATCACTATTGACAGGGTGAGTAATGGGAGGCCCATATCAGTGGATTCAGTATAGAGGTTTAGAAGTCTGCGCGTGTTGTCAGAGCCTTGTCGGCCCGTTATCAACCCTACTTGATCCAAGTGTACTAAAGATGGGACATGGGTTGCCAACCTGTTACCTAGAATCTTGGCATAGACCTTAACATCAATGTTGATGAGTGAGATTGGCCTGTGACGCTCACACTTAGCCGGATCCTTTCCGTCCTTGGGTATTGTGAGGATGCTGGCTTCAAGAAACTTTCCAGATCGAGTACCTGAATTGCCCACCTCAAGGAAAAATCTCATGAGAATTGGTGTTAAACAGGGGCGTAGGTCTTATAGAACGATGCAGTGAAGCCATCGGGACCCGGGGCCTTACCGGTTTTAAGAGAGCATACTGCTGATTGAGTCTCTTCTTGTGTAAAAGGGAGTATCAGGTCATTTACTTCCTCAGGGGACAGGTGTGGTAAATGGAGTGAGTCAAGGAAGTTCTGGATCTCCCCTGTACTCGCCTTGGGAGTATTAGGGCCAACCCCTAAATTATATAGGGAGTGATAGTAGCTTGCAAAAGCTGCGCGTAGGCAAGAGCACCCTTGGTCTTAATGGCAGAAATCCGTAGTTGTTGGGTTTGGTAGCGAAGTTTGTTTGCTAGGAGTCTGTCAGCTTTGTTGCCTTTATAATAGTATAGTTGCTTTAACCTAAATAATGTAGCTTGGCCTCTCTTGCTCTCTCTCCTATTTATCTCTTTTTGTATCTGTCCAACCAATTGTGAAAGTCAGGAGGAGGGATATAATTTATTATTGTTTTCAATTATTCTAAGCTGCGCATACAGTTTGGCTAATGGGGTTTCATGTTTGTCCCTAAGCTGAGCTGCCCTAGATAGGAAGTAGCCTCTCATGTAGGCTTTAAAGGAGGCCCATAGTGTCGCCTGTATCATTTAGTGTTAAAAAATCCACAATGACTCGAGATATTTCAGGCGATTCAATGTCTGACATGAAGAGATCCGGGAGTCGCCACGGTGGACGGGTTTCAGAATATGTAAGAAGGGAGCAAGTCACTACCACAAGGTCATGGTCCGACCAGGGGCACGGTTTAATACTTGAAGAAATACAGGCATCCAAGGTCCAGCTATCAAAAAAGAAGGTATCAAGCCTTGAATAAGAATTATGTGACTTTGAAAAGTGGGTAAAATCTCTCTTAGATGGGGACAGGCATCTCCATATGTCATAGAGATTATATTGGAAGCATAGCTTTCGAAAAGCTGCAAACTGGGAGGAGGCACTCCTATCCTGGGGGGAATTGTTCAGTGTCTTCCCATCTAGGAGAGGGTCCCATACAAGGTTAAAATCACCTCCAATGATCAAGCGACCTCTCGTCACTTTTTCAATGCACTCAAGGGTGGAACGGAGGAAGGGGACTTGCTTGATGTTAGGGATGTATAGAGAAACTAGGGTGCATAAGATCTCATTGAGACGACATACTAGTATCAGGAATCTTCCCTCCGGATCAGACTTTCTATACTCAATTTCGCATTTGACTGATCTGTGTACCAGGACAGCCACACCTCTTGTTTTTTCGGTGTAGGAAGCTGTTTCACAAACTGAAAAGTAGGAAGAATTGGTAAAAAATCTGGTCCCTTCCTGCCAATGAGTTTCCTGCAAGAAGGCAATTTGGAGCTTGTGCCGGAGGAAATAGTGAAGTAAGAGGCTTTGTTTTGTAGGGGAATTAAGGCCCTGGGTGTTAAGTGTAGCGAATCGGAGGGAAGCATCTTGGGATAGTTCCCAACTACTATATATAAGAGGACGAAGTAGAGGAGAGGAGAGGGTGCACTATATTTTTGGGTAGTCAAATAGTAGAGTTAACAAGTCCAGTTCTTTTAGTGGTTAGGGATCTGGGTACTGTCCAGGGATAAGTCGACTCAGAGTAGTATACTGCAAATGGAAAGTCAGGGAGGGATTATTTTCTCCTTCAAGTATTATATCTACAAAATTGGGGGTCTTCTGTTGGGAGTGGTTCAGGAAAGTAAGGATATGTTAGGAAAAAGGGGAGAAAGTGTTATCGTTTCACTTTCGTTGTGAGTGACTTATTAGTTAAACCAAGAGGTCACAGCTCAAAATGTGTGGGGGGGGAGCTAGCATAGGGGGTCTTAGCCCTCTTATCCACGGGATTTAAGAGCGGGAGGGCAACTAATGTTGTCCCTTTAACTGATACAGAGTATCTTGGAGTCGTACGGGGGGGGGGGGATATAGGGAATGTGTGTGTCAAGTTCAAGGGAATAGTCCAGAAGTCAGAGGCTGTGAGGGAGGTAATTCGAGTTTAGTCCCAAACCTAAAAGCACTTTAAGGGAGATCAGGAGTTCGAGAGACAATAACAAGGGAGACAATTGAACTTGACAGCATACAAAGGTTAACAAAATTTAACATTTAACACAGTCACACTATATAATTATTACAGTAATAATAGAATAGATGCCTTATTGAAGAACTTATGATAATCCATCAACTATCATGAGAAAAAATACTCGTCCTTCTCCCACCCTTGTGTAAGATCTGGTTGGTGATTTTGTCGGTTAGATTATCAAGATGTACAACTTAATCCAACCAGATAAGGAGGGAATAAGGGAGAGGGGTACCTGGAGGGGAAGTAAGAGGGTAATAGGGAGAGGATAAGGAGGAGAGAAAAGGGACGAGAGGCAATGGAGAAGAGAAGGAGGAAATGAGAGAGAGGGAGGGGGGGCAAAAGAAAGGGAAGAGGAAAGGGAGGAAGGGGAGGAAGGGGAAAGGAAAGGTAGAGGGAAGGAGTAGGAGAGGAAGGGAGGGGGAGCAACATAGGGGAGGTCCTCAGCGGGATATCAAATACCAAAATTAACCTGCAAGAAAAATGTCACAAGCAAAAATGTCCCCAGCAATAAAGTAATAAAAAAAGTAAGCAGTAAAGTAGAGAAGAGCATAGATATACTTTACAATCTATTTGTACAATTATTGGGCCCTTCTCCCGCATGTCAGAGGTCTCTGATGTCCCAGCAGATTGGGAAGGGATGTAAAAGGTGGAGGGTAGGGTGAGGGAATGGAAAAAGGGAGGGAAGTAGGTGGGGGGGATAGAAGGATAAAGAAGAGAAGGGAGGGGGAGGGGAGAGAAGGGGTAGAGATGTGAATTGAAGGTCAAGGGTAATAAGGAGGGGGGTAGAGATAAGAGGCTAGTGCGGAAGAGTAGAGGGGAGTAGGGGAGGATGGGAAGGGGAAGGGTAAAATTCCCATTTGCAGCCAGAGAGTAAGAGCGAACCAGTAAAGAAACATATAAAACAAAGTAGTAAGTATAAAGAAGGGTCATCTAAATATACTTTTCCAACATGGCTACGTAAACTTAGAAATCTCTGTTATCGTCGCAGGGGTTACAACAAACTCGTCTGGAAAGTTCAGCCATAGTAGTGGTAGACATTAAAGTCCTGAAATATTTGTCAAGAGAAGCTGCCACCTGGCGGTAGAAGGGCGGGGTTGAGGCAAAGGGGTAAGAGGAAGGGGCAGAAAGAGGGAGTAAGGGAAGGGGGTGGTTAGGGTGCAGGGGAGATGATCAAGAAGAGGGGAGGAGGTTAGAGGAGAGATGCTTCTAAAGTTGAAGTAGATCAGTCAAAGCCACATTTATCTCTTCTGTGCAGGAGATGCAAGATTCTCATTGTAGGGGTGTCTCTGATTAGCTGAGAGGGATCTCTGCCGGAGAGGGTCCCACTCAGGTGCTGTTGATCTCAGTCTTTGTGGGGCAGGTACCTCACAGGAAGCTCCAGGATCATCCGGAAGGAGATCCCATCTGTGTAGGAGAGACCTGGCTTGCTGTACGGAGGAGGCAATGAATTGCTGGCCATCCATTGTGATAAACAGCTGGACAGGGAAGCCCCATCTGTATTTTATTCCTATCTCTCTCAGGATCTTTGTGCAGAACTGGAAATTTCGCCGTAGTTGAAGGGTATGTGGGGAGAGATCCGGGAATATCTGGAGATCCAAAAATTTATACGTGAGTGCACCTTCTTTTGCCGCTCCTCTCAATAATTTTTCACTGACGGTGAAATAATGAAGGCGGATGATGACATCCCTTGGTTTATCCCCATCCATATTTTGAGGACGTAGTGCTCTGTGGGATCTATCTATCAGCATTTCTGAATCACTTGAGGGACCTACCAAGGCAGTAAAGAGCTCTAAGAGATAGTCCTTCAGCTCAGGAGGGCCAACTGTCTCCGGTATGCCCCTGATCCTGACATTGTTCCTTCGGGACCTGTCCTCCAGGTCAGTAAGTTTAGATTCTAGGTCAGAGATCTGGTTGGCAGGGTTTTGGGAATAGCTTAATAGGCTTGCGTGGTCAACTGTTAGGTCCTCCTGTTTACGTTCAAGGGTGGTGGGTTTTAATGTTGGGGGGGGGGGATTTGTACTTTTTTTTACAGGTAAAAGCTGATTACTTTGGGCCAATACCCCGTAAAAGGCCCTTTTAAGGGCTATTTGTAATTTAGTGTAGGGTAGGGCTTTTTTTTATTTTGGGGGGGCTTTATTATTTTGTTAGGGGGATTAGATTAGGTGTAATTAGTTTAAAAATCTTGTAATTATTTTATTATTTTCTGTAATTTAGTGGGGGGGTTTTGTACTTTATATCATTTTATTTCATTATTTTGTAATTAATTGTATTTAATTTATTTAATTATAGTGTAGTGTTAGGTGTAATTGTAACTTAGATTAGGTTTTATTTTATAGGTAAATTTGTATTTATTTTAAATAAGTAGTTATTAAATAGTTAATAACTATTTAATAACTATTGTAACTAGTTAAAATAAATACAAAGTTGCCTGTAAAATAAAAATAAACCCTAAGCTAGCTACAATGTAACTATTAGTTATATTGTAGCTATTTTAGGGTTTATTTTATAGGTAAGTATTTAGTTTTAAATGGGAATAATTTAGTTAATTGTAGTAATTTTATTTAGATTTATTTAAATTATATTTAAGTTAGTGGGTGTTAGGGTTAGACTTAGGTTAAAGGGTTAATAACTTTATTATAGTGGCGGCGACGTTGGGGGTGGCAGATTAGGGGTTAATAAATATAGGTAGGTGGCGGCGATGCTAGGGCCGGCAGATTAGGGATTAATAATATTTAACTAATGTTTGCGATGTGGGAGTGCAGCGGTTTAGGGGTTAATATATTTATTATAGTGGCGGTGATGTCCGGTTCAGCAGATTAGGGGTTAAAAAATTTATTTTAGTGTTTGCGATGTGGAGGGGCCTCAGTTTAGGGGCTAATAGGTAGTTTATGGGTGTTAGTGTACTTTTTAGCACTTTAGTTAAGAGTTTTATGCTACGGCGTTGTAGTGTAAAACTCTAAACTACTAACTTTAAAATGCGGTACTAGGCTTGACAGGAGAGGGTGTACCTCTCATTTTTGGTCGGACTCATAATACCGGCGCTATGCAAGTCCCATTAAAAATATAGGATACGCAATTGACGTAAGTGGATTTGCGGTATTTCCGAGTCTGGCCAAAAAAGTGAGCGGTACACCTGTAAATTCATAATAACTTTAATATAGTGGCGGCGACGTTGGGGGTGGCAGATTAGGGGTTAATAAATATAGGTAGGTGGCGGCGATGCTAGGGCTGGCAGATTAGGGATTAATAATATTTAACTAATGTTTGCGATGTGGGAGTGCAGCGGTTTAGGGGTTAATATATTTATTATAGTGGCGGTGATGTCCGGTTTAGCAGATTAGGGGTTAAAAAATTTATTTTAGTGTTTGCGATGTGGAGGGGCCTCAGTTTAGGGGCTAATATGTAGTTTATGGGTGTTAGTGTACTTTTTAGCACTTTAGTTAAGAGTTTTATGCTACGGCGTTGTAGTGTAAAACTCTAAACTACTAACTCTAAAATGCTGTACTAGGCTTGACAGGAGAGGGTGTACCTCTCATTTTTGGTCGGACTCATAATACCGGCGCTATGCAAGTCCCATTAAAAATATAGGATACGCAATTGACGTAAGTGGATTTGCGGTATTTCCGAGTCTGGCCAAAAAAGTGAGTGGTACACCTGTAAATTCAAGAATCGCAATACCAGTGGGCATTAAAATGCAGCGTTGGGACCAGCCAACGCTGCTTTTTAAGCCTAACGCAAGACTCGTAATCTATCCGATAGTGTCATAACATGAAAATGTATACACAAATTGTGTGTAAAGAGGATATTAATATAAATGGCAACTACAACATGAAGAATTATCAAAGTAATCAAAAACCCATTCTCTTACAGTATTAGGGTCAATAAATTATTTTTCTGTTACAGCATTATCAGAGAGTTCAAGTAATCTAGTAACAATAATATAATAATTTGTCCTGGCAGTTTTTTTCATGACTTATCAAACCCCATTTTTAAACCTTATTACCAGGAATTCCTATGAATTTAAGAATTTCTGGATATATCTCAGGGGTGATGTTACTATTTTTTCAACTAATTGGCAAGAGTCCATGAGCTAGTGACGTATGGGATATACAATCCTACCAGGAGGGGCAAAGTTTCCCAAACCTCAAAATGCCTATAAATACACCCCTCACCACACCCACAATTCAGTTTTACAAACTTTGCCTCCTATGGAGGTGGTGAAGTAAGTTTGTGCTAAGATTTCTACGTTGACATGTGCTTCTCAGCATTTTGAAGCCCAATTCCTCTCAGAGTACAGCGAATGTCAGAGGGACGTGGAGAGTATTACCTATTGAATGCAATGATTTTCCTAACTGGGGTCTTTTTCATAGGTTCTTTGTTATCGGTCGTAGAGATTCATCTCCTACCTCCCTTTTCAGATTAACGATATACTCTCATATACCATTACCTCTACTGATAACTGTTTCAGTACTGGTTTGGCTATCTGCTATATGTGGATGGGTGTCTTTGGGTAAGTATGTTTTTATTACTTAAGACACCTCAGCTATGGATTTGACAGTTTATGCATTTATATAAAGTTCTAAATATATGTATTGTACTTATTTTTGCCATGAGTCAGGTTCATGTATTTCATTTTGCAGATTGTCAGTTTCATATTTGGGGAAAGTTAATATTGAGAAATATTTTTTTTAATTACCTGGGGTTTAGTCTTTTTTTCAATTGACTACTTTGTTTCAAAATGCGGGCTGACTTAGGCTTGCGGGTGCACCAAATGCTACACTTTATTGCATAATTTTTTGGCGCGAAAGGCACGTCCGTTGACACAAGTTCGTCATTTCCGGCGTCGTAATTGACGCAGAGGTTTCACACAGGGTTTTCGTCGTTATGTCGTGTGTTATTTCTGGACATGGTTGGCGCCAAAAAACATTAAGTTACGTTGTGCGTCGTACTTGGCGCCAAACTTTTTTCATTATTTATTTACCTCATTGCTGTTTGCCTCTTGCCTTTTTCTATGTCAGAGGGCTATGCTATTTACATGTTTCCCCATTCCTGAAACTGTCATATAAGGAAATTGATCATTTTGCTTTATATGTTGTTTTTACTTTTACATTCTGCAAGATGTCTCAATCTGATCCTGCCTCAAAAGTATCTGTTGGAACTTTGCTGCCTGACATCGGTTCTACCAAAACTAAGTGCATTTGTTGTAAAATTGTGGAGAATATATATCCTAATGTCATGTGTATTAGTTGCCATGATAAACTTTTACATGCAGATAGTGTTTCCATCAGTAATAGTAAATTGCCGGTTGCAGTTCCTTCAACTTCTAATGTACATGATATACCTATGAATTTTAAAGAATTTGTTACTGATTCTATTCAGAAGGCTTTGTCTGCATTTCCGCCTTCTAATAAGCATAAGAGGTCTTTTAAAACTTCTCATAAAGTTGATGAAATTTCAAATGACCGACAACATAATGAATTATCCACCTCTGATGAGGATCTATCTGATTCAAAAGATCCTTCCTCAGATATTGACACTGATAAATCTACTTATTTATTTAAAATGAAGTATATGCATTCTTTGTTAAAAGAAGTGTTAATTACTTTGGATATTGAGGAAGCTAGTCCTCTTGATATTAAAACCAGTAAACATTTAAATTCTGTTTTTAGACCTCCTGTGGTTACTCCAGAGGTTTTCCCTATTCCTGATGCTATTTCTGATATGATTTCTAAGGAATGGAATAAGCCGGGTACTCCTTTTAATCCTTCTGCAAGGTTTAAAAAATTGTATCCTTTACCAGCAATTTCAATAGAGTTTTGGGAAAAGATCCCCAAAGTTGATGTGGCTATTTCTACTCATGCTAAACGAACCACTATTCCTATGGAAGATATTACTTCCTTTAAAGATCCTTTAGATAGGAAGCTTGAATCTTATCTAAGGAAAGCCTATTTATATTCAGGTCATCTTCTTAGGCCTGCAATTTCTTTGACTGATGTTTCAGCTACTTCAACTTTTTGGTTGGAGATTTTAGCGCAACAAGAATTGGATTCTGACTTATATAGCATTGTTTGTATACTTCAACAGGCTAATCATTTTATTTGTGATGCAATTTTTGATATTATCAAAATTGATGTTAGATCCATGTCTTTAGCTATTTTAGCTAGAAGAGCTTTGTGGCTTAAATCTTGGAATGCTGATATGATATCTAAGTCTAGATTACTATCTCTTTCTTTCCAAGGTAATAATTTATTTGTTTCTCAGTTGGATTCTATTATTTCAACTGTTACTTGGGGGAAGGGAGTTTTTTTGCCTCAGGATAAAAAACCTATGGGTAAATCTAAGGCTTCTAATCGTTTTCATTCCTTTTGTCAAAATAAGGAACAAAAACCTAATCCTTCCCCAAAGGAAACTGTTTCCAATTGGAAGCCTTCCTCAAATTGGAATAAATACAAGCCTTTTAAGAAACCAAAGTCAGCCCCTAAGTCCGCATGAAGGTGCGGCCCTCATTCCAGCTAAGCTGGTAGGGGGCAGATTAAGGTTTTTCAAGGATGTTTGGGTAAATTCTGTCCAAAATCAATGGATTCAGAGTATTGTCTCTCAAGGGTACTGAATAGGATTCAGAGTAAGACCTCCTGTGAGAAGATTTTTTTCTCTCACGCATCCCAGTAAATCCAGTAAAAGCTCAGGATTTCCTGAATTGTGTTTCAGACTTGGAGGTTTCATGGGTAATCATGCCAGTTACTTTCAGAAACAAGGTCTGGGGTTTTATTCAAATCTATTCATTGTCCCAAAGAAAGAAAATTCATTCAGACCAGTTCTGGATCTGAAAATTTTGAATCATTATGTAAGAGTACCAACTTTCAAGATGGTGACTGTAAGGACTATTCTGCCTTTTGTTCAGCAAGAACATTATATGTCTACAATAGACTTGCAGGATGCTTACCTTCATATTCCGATTCATCCAGAACATTATCAGTTCCTGAGATTCTCTTTTCTAGACAAGCATTACCAATTTGTTGCTCTTCCATTTGGCCTAGCAACAGCTCCAAGAATTTTTTCAAAGGTTCTGGGTGCCCTACTCTCTGTAATCAGAGAACATGGTATTGCAGTGTTTCCTTTTTTGGACGATATCTTGGTACTAGCTCAGTCTTTACATTCTGCAGAATCTCACACTAATCAACTAGTGTTGTTTCTTCGAAAACATGGTTGGAAGATCAATTTACCAAAAAGTTTCTTGATTCCTCAGACAAGGGTCACCTTTTTAGGTTTCCAGATAGATTCAGTGTCCATGGCTCTGTCTATAACAGACAAGAGACTTTTGAAATTGGTTGCAGCATGTCGGCACCTTAAGTCTCAGTCATTCCCTTCAGTGGCTATGTGCATGGAAGTTTTAGGCCTCATGACTGCAGCATTGGGCGCGATTCCTTTTGCTCGTTTTCACATGAGACCTCTCCAGCTTTGTATGCTGAATCAATGGTGCCGGGATTATACAAAGATATCACAATTAATATCCTTAAATCCCAATGTTTGACACTCTCTGATGTGGTGGTTAAATAACCAGTGTTTAGTTCAAGGGGCCTCTTTTGTTCGGCCAAACTGGACTGTGATCAAAACTGATGCGAGTCTTTCAGGTTGGGGAGCTGTCTAGGGATCTCTGACAGCACAAGGGGTTTGGAAATCTCAAGAGGCGAGATTACCAATCAATATTTTAGAACTCCATGCAATTCTCAGAGCTCTTCAGTTTTGGCCTCTGTTGAAGAGAGAACCATTCATTTGTTTTCAGACAGACAATATTACAACGGTGGCATATGTCAATCATCAGGGTGGGACTCACAGTCCCCAAGCTATGAAAGAAGTATCTTGAATACTTGTTTGGGCGGAATCCAGCTCCTGTCTAATTTCTGTTATTCATATACCAGGTGTAGACAATTGGGAGGCGGATTATCTCAGCCATCAGACTTTACATCCAGGTAAGTGGCCTCTACATCCAGATGTGTTTTCTCAGATTGTTCAGATGTGGGGTCTTCCAGAAATAGATCTGATGGCTTCTCATCTAAACAATAAACTCCCCAGATACCTGTCCAGGTCCAGGGATTCTCAGGCGGAAGCAGTGGATGCGCTGACACTTCCTTGGTGTTATCAACCTGCTTATATCTTCGCGCCTCTAGTTCTTCTTCGAAGAGTGATCTCCAAAATCATCATGGAACAATCATTTGTGTTGCTGGTGGCTTCAGCATGGCCCCACAGGTTTTGGTATGCGGATCCTGTTCGGATGTCCAGTTGCCAACCTTGGCCACTTCCGTTAAGGCTGGACCTTCTGTCTCAAGGTCCATTTTTCCATCAGGATCACAAATCATTAAATTTGAAGATATGGAAATTGAACGCTTAGTGCTAAGTCATAGAGGTTTCTCTGACTCAGTAATTATTACTATGTTACAAGCTTGTAAATCTGTCTCTAGGAAGATTTATTATCGAGTTTATAAGACTTACATTTCATGGTGTTCTTCTCATAAATTCTCTTGGCATTCTTTTAGAATTCCTAGAATTTTACAGTTTCTTCAGGATGGTTTGAATAAAGGTTTGTCTGCAAGTACTTTGAAGGGACAAATCTCTGCTCTTTCTGTTTTATTTCACAGAAAGATTGCTACTCTTCCTGATATTCACTGTTTTGTACAGGCTTTAGTTCGTATTAAGCCTGTCATTAAATCAATTTCTCCTCCTTGGAGTCTTAATTTGGTTTTGAGGGTGTTACAGGCTCCTCCATTTGAGCCTGTGCACTCTTTGGACATTAAACTACATTCTTGGAAAGTGTTGTTCCTTTTAGCCATCTCTTCTGCTAGAAGAGTTTCTGAGCTTTCTGCTCTTTCTTGTGAATCTCCTTTTCTAATTTTTCATCAGGATAAGGCGGTTTTGCAGACTTCATTTAAGTTCTTACCTAAGGTTGTGAATTCTAACAACAATAGAAGAGAAATTGTTGTCCCTTCCTTGTGTCCTAATCTTAAGAATTCTTTGGAAAAATCCTTAGATTCTTTGGATGTGGTGAGAGATTTGAAATATTATGTTGAAGCTACTAAAGATTTCAGAAAGACTTCTAGTCTATTTGTTATATTCTCTGGTTCTAGGAAAGGTCAGAAGGCTTCTGCTATTTCCTTGGCTTCTTGGTTAAAGCTTTTGATTCGTCAAGCTTATTTAGAGTCGGGTCAGGCGCCGCCTCAGAGAATTACAGCTCATTCTACTAGATCACTCTCCACTTCATGGGCTTTTAAGAATGAAGCTTCAGTAGATCAGATATGCAAAGCGTCAACTTTGTCCTCTTTGCATACATTTACTAAATTCTACCGTTTTGATGTATTTGCTTCCTCAGAAGCAGTTTTTGGTAGAAAAGTTCTTCAGGCAGCTGTTTCAGTTTGATTCTTCTGCTGATGTTTTAAGTTTTTTTTTCTTCATGAGAATAATTTATATTTTGGGTTGTGGATTAATTTTTCAGCATATGGCTGTTGTTTATTTGTATCCCTCCCGCTCTAGTGACTCTTGCGTGGAGTTCCACATCTTGGGTATTTGATATCCCATACGTCACTAGCTCATGGACTCTTGCCAATTACATGAAAGAAAACATAATTTATGTAAGAACTTACCTGATAAATTAATTTCTTTCATATTGGCAAGAGTCCATGAGGCCCACCCCCTTTTTATGGTGGTTATGATTTTTTTGTATAAAGCACAATTATTTCCAGATTCCTTTGTTGATGCTTTTTACTCCTTTCTTTATCACCCCACTACTTGACTATTCATTAAACTGAATTGTGGGTGTGGTGAGGGGTGTATTTATAGGCATTTTGAGGTTTGGGAAACTTTGCCCCTCCTGGTAGGATTGTATATCCCATACCTCACTAGCTCATGGACTCTTGCCAATATGAAAGAAATGAATTTATTAGGTAAGTTCTTACATTAATTATGTTTTTTTGGCAAAAGTGGTCTGGGACACTTAGCCATCATTTTATTTCTTGATTTCAGTTTTAAAGGGGCTCTAATTTGGTATTCTATGAGCTGAGCAATATTAATATCAGAATCACATTCAGCAGATCTGGGATGGTGAAGAGTATCTGCATTAATCCTGATATTACCCAGAGCATTTTTACAATTATTTTCATCATACTCCAAATGTTTAGTTTTTTGCAGACATTTTCTTGGTCTTTTAGTAACAGGGAATCATCAGACTAAACTAATATTTTCCTGATTTGAATTATCTGATGAAAAATCTGAATATGAGGATGAAGATTCTTTAATCATTAATTTATTATTTTGTAATAAAATAAAAAGAAAATTTGTCTGACAGACAATAAAATTATTATTTGCAAGTGTAATGATAAAAACCAACCAGAAGATGGAGACAGATACAAGGAATTGAAAAAAATCAGTAAACTAACAATTCTAATGATCGTAATATAAAAATATTTTGAGAAAACTCAGGCCTAGATTTAGAGTTGGGCGGTAGCCATCAAAACCGGTGTTAGAGGGTCCTAACGCTGGTTTTTACCGCCCGCTGGTATTTGGAGTCAGTCAGGAAAGGGTCTAACGCTCACTTTGCAGCCGCAACTTTTCCATACCGCAGATCCCCCTACGCCATTTGCGTATCCTATCTTTTCAATGGGATCTTTCTAACGCTGGTATTTAGAGTCTTGGCTGAAGTGAGCATTAGAAATCTAACGACCAAACTCCGGCCGCAGAAAAAAGTCAGTAGTTAAGAGCTTTCTGGGCTCATGCCGGTTTATAAAGCTCTTAACTACTGTGCTCTAAAGTACACTAACACCCATAAACTACCTATGTACCCCTAAACCGAGGTCCCCCCACATCGCTGCCACTATATTAAAATTTTTTAACCCCTAATCTGCCGCTCCGTACACCGCGGCCACCTACGTTATCCCTATGTACCCCTAATCTGCTGCCCCTAACACCTCCGACCCCTATATTATATTTATTAACCCCTAATCTGCCGCCCCCAACGTCGCCTCCACCTACCTACAATAATTAACCCCTAATCTGCCGACCGGAGCTCACCGCTACTATAATAAATGTATTAACCCCTAATCCGCCTCACTCCCGCCTCAATAACCCTATAATAAATAGTATTAACCCCTAATCTGCTCTCCCTAACATCGCCGACACCTAACTTCAAGTATTAACCCCTAATCTGCCGACCGGAGCTCACCGCTACTCTACTAGATTTTTTAACCCCTAAAGCTAAGTCTAACCCTAACACTAACACCCCCCTAAATTAAATATAATTTTTATCTAACGAAATAAATTAACTCTTATAAAATAAATTATTCCTATTTAAAGCTAAATACTTACTTGTAAAATAAACCCTAATATAGCTACAATATAAATTATAATTATATTGTAGCTATTTTAGGATTAATATTTATTTTACAGGCAACTTTGTAATTATTTTAAAAAGGTACAATAGCTATTACATAGTTAATAACTATTTAATAGCTACCTAGTTAAAATAATTACAAAATTACCTGTAAAATAAATCCTAACCTAAGTTACAATTAAACCTAACACTACACTATCAAAAAATAAATTAAATAAAATACCTACACTTATCTACAATTAAACCTAACACTACACTATCAATAAATTAATTAAATACAATACCTACAAATAAATACAATGAAATAAACTAACTAAAGTACAAAAAATAAAAAAGAACTAAGTTACAAAAAATAAAAAAAATATTTACAAACATTAGAAAAATATTACAACAATTTTAAACTAATTACACCTACTCTAAGCCCCCTAATACAATAACAAAGCCCCCCAAAATAAAAAAATGCCCTACCCTATTCTAAAATTAAAATAGAAAAGCTCTTACCTTACCAGCCCTGAAAAGGGCCCTTTGCGGGGCATGCCCCAAATAATTCAGCTCTTTTGCCTGTAAAAAAAAAACATACAATACCCCCCCCAACATTACAACCCACCACCCACATACCCCTAATCTAACCCAAACCCCCCTTAAATAAACCTAACACTAAGCCCCTGAAGATCTCCCTACCATGTCTTCACCTCACCGGGTTCAGCGATCGGTCCAGAAGAGGGTCCGAAGTCTTGATCCAAGCGGCGGCTAAAGAACTCCATCATCGGGCTGAAGTCGGAAGTCCATAATTGGGATGAAGTCTTCTATCAAGCGGCATCTTCAATCTTCTTTCTTCCGGAGCGGAGCCATCTTCTTCCCAGCCGACGCGGATCCATCCTCTTCAACCGACGTCTACTCGCCGAATGACGGTTCCTTTAAATGATGTCATCCAAGATGGCGTCCCTCGAATTCCGATTGGCTGATAGGATTCTATCAGCCAATTGGAATTAAGGTAGGAATATTCTGATTGGCTGATGGAATCAGCCAATAAGATTCAAGTTCAATCCGATTGGCTGATCCAATCGGAACAGCCAATAGAATGCGAGCTCAATCTGATTGGCTGATTGGATCAGCCAATCGGATTGAACTTGAATCTGATTGGCTGATTCCATCAGCCAATCAGAATATTCCTACCTTAATTTCGATTGGCTGATAGAATCCTATCAGCAAATCGGAATTTGAGGGACGCCATCTTGGATGACGTCATTTAAAGGAACCATCATTCGGCGAGTAGGCGTCGGTTGAAGAGGATGGATCCGCGTCGGCTAGGAAGAAGATGGCTCCGCTCCGGAAGAAAGAAGATTGAAGATGCCGCTTGATAGAAGACTTCATCCCGATGATGGACTTCCGACTTCAGCCCGATGATGGAGTTCTTCAGCCGCCGCTTGGATCAAGACTTCGGACCCTCTTCTGGACCGATCGCTGAACCCGGTGAGGTAAAGACAAGGTAGGGCGATCTTCTGGGGCTTAGTGTTAGGTTTATTTAAGGGGGGTTTGGGTTAGATTATGGGTATGTGGGTGGTGGGTTGTAATATTGGGGGGGTATTGTATGTTTCTTTTTTACAGGCAAAAGAGCTGAATTATTTGGGGCATGACCCGCAAAGGGCCCTTTTCAGGGCTGGTAAGGTAAAAGAGCTTTTCTATTTTAATTTTAGAATAGGGTAGGGCATTTTTTTATTTTGGGGGGCTTTGTTATTTTATTAGGGGGCATAGAGTAGGTGTAATTAGTTTAAAATTGTTGTAATATTTTTCTAATGTTTGTAAATATTTTTTTATTTTTTGTAACTTAGTTCTTTTTTATTTTTTGTACTTTAGTTAGTTTATTTCATTGTATTTATTTGTAGGTATTGTATTTAATTAATTTATTGATAGTGTAGTGTTAGGTTTAATTGTAGATAATTGTAGGTAGTTTATTTAATTTATTTATTGATAGTGTAGTGTTAGGTTTAATTGTAACTTAGGTTAGGATTTATTTTACAGGTAATTTTGTAATTATTTTAACTAGGTAACTATTAAATTGTACAGCTATTGTACCTGGTTAAAATAATTACAAAGTTGCCTGTAAAATAAATATTAATCCTAAAATAGCTACAATATAATTATAATTTATATTGTAGCTATATTAGGGTTTATTTTACAAGTAAGTATTTAGATTTAAATAGGAATAATTTATTTAATAAGAGTTAATTTATTTCATTAGATAAAAATTATATTTAATTTAGGGGGGTGTTAGGATTAGGGTTAGACTTAGCTTTAGGGGTTAAAAAATTTAGTAGAGTAGCGGTGAGCTCCGGTCGGCAGATTAGGGGTTAATACTTGAAGTTAGGTGTCGGCGATGTTAGGGAGAGCAGATTAGGGGTTAATACTATTTATTATAGGGTTATTCAGGCAGGAGTGAGGCGGACTAGGGGTTAATACATTTATTATAGTAGCGGTGAGCTCCGGTCGGCAGATTAGGGGTTAATTATTGTTGGTAGGTGGAGGTGACGTTGGGGGCAGAAGATTAGGGGTTAATAAATATAATAAAGGGGTCGGTGGTGTTAGGGGCAGCAGATTAGGGGTACATAGGGATAACGTAGCTGGTGGCGGTGTATGGAGCGGCAGATTAGGGGTTAATAATAATATGCAGGGGTCAACTATAGCGGGGGCGGCAGATTAGGGGTTAATAAGTGTAAGGTTAGGGGTGTTTAGACTCGGGGTTCATGTTAGGGTGTTAGGTGCAGACTTAGGAAGTGTTTCCCCATAGGAAACAATGTAGCTGCGTTAGGAGCTGAACGCAGCTTTTTTGCAGGTGTTTTTTTTCAGCTCAAACAGCCCCATTGTTTCCTATGGGGGAATCGTGCACGAGCACGTTTTTGAAGCTGGCCACGTCCGTAAGCAACACTGGTATCTAGAGTTGCAGTGGCAGTAAATATGCTCTACGTTCCCTTTTTGGAGCCTAACGCAGCCCTTCTGTGAACTCTAAATACCAGCGGTATTTAAAAGGTGCGGGAGAAAAAAAGCCAGGTTAGCTAATGCACCAGTGATGTGCGGTGACTTCAGAGGCTGGTGAGGCAGTGTCTAGGAATCGGATACGCCTTCATTCTTTAGATATCCTTTGTTGAAGAAATAGCAATTGCACATGGGCGAGCCAATATCTATATGCAGCCACCATTCAGTATCTACTGAGCATATTTAGATATGATTTTCAACAAAGGATATCTGGTTTTCTTCATTCTTTTGATATCCTTTGTTGAAAAGCATATCTAAATATGCTTAGAAGCTATTGAGCATATTTAGATATGAATTACAACAAAGGATATCAAAAGAATGAAGAAAACCAGATATCCTTTGTTGAAAATCATATCTAAATATGCTCAGTACCTACTGAGCATATTTAGATATGCTTTTCAACAAAGGATATCAAAAGAATGAAGAAAACCAGATATCCTTTGTTGAAAATCATATCTAAATATGCTCACTAGCTACTGAGCATATTTAGATATGCTTTTCAACAAAGGATATCAAAAGAATGAAGAAAACCAGATATCCTTTGTTGAAAATCATATCTAAATATGCTCACTAGCTACTGAGCATATTTAGATATGCTTTTCAACAAAGGATATCAAAAGAATGAAGAAAAACAGATATCCTTTGTTGAAATTCATATCTAAATAAGCTCAGTAGCTTCTAAGCATATTTAGATATGCTTTTCATCAAAGGATATCAAAAGAATGAAAAAAAATCAGATATTAGATGTAAATTTGAAAGTTATTTAAAATTGCATGCTCTTTCTAAATCATGAAAGAAAACATATGGGTTTCATCTCCCTTTCAATGGTGTCTTGGAGAACTGGTCAACTTAGTAAACATCTGTTTTTAGTCTAAAGGATTGTAACAGAAACTCTTGCCAGATAACAAAATGCTTGCTCTGATTATGAGATCTAGAAATCCAGGCCCATTAAAATATGTTTCAAACATACTTTTTACTTCAATGCTGCAAATTATGCTTATAGATTCCTTCATTATTCAGTAAATATAAAAATGTTGTGAACCAGTGGCAGCTGGTGAACAGGTATAGGCACAGACAAAGGCTGTGGTGGACATTTTACAAAGTAAAGACCGTAGTGAAGGACAACAAGGTCACTATTTATACAAATGAAAAAATAAGAGTGCATGGTCTTACCTTCTCAGAGACAGCAATTTCTCCACTTTCTATGATGATAATGAAATTTTTCTGCAAGTCCCTTTGAAATTAAAATGTAAAATTAGGCATTTCAACTAAAGCATTGTTTCTCAACTGAAGTCATCAAGTGCCCCAAAAGACCAGGCTTTCATTATAGCCGAACCAGTGCTGCATTGGTGAAATAATCAGCTGATGGTTGATAGCAGGTTAGAAAACAATCCATCCATGGTATTACTGCTGCTAAGCTGAGCACTTCAATTGTGCACTGGTTCATCTATAATGAAAACCTGGTCTGTTGAGGCTACTTGAGGGCCACGGTTAAGAAACGTTGCACTAAAGCACCAGTTCAACTGCAATCTGTTGACCTTGAGAATAAAGCATTTTTTTAAAGTTTGATCATATATTGCAATACCAGAATATGGTATTGCAAATTAACTTTAAAGAAAAGAAAAAAACATTTTGTTATGTTTAAAATAGGTCTTTAATAACTTATATTATAAAACATCTAACAAATATTAACATATTAACAATCAAAACTTTTTTACTGTGACTGGTCTTGTTCATTTCCCTCATTTGTAGACAAGGTCAATCCTTCTATCTTTTTTAACAAAGTTTTCAATCACTTTATTAAGAAAATCTTCACAGTTCTTTTCATGCAACTGTACCAGTCTTTCTCTCTCAATAGCTAAAACAGCCAAAGAGGAAAGTCGTCCTTGACTGGTCCGATTCCTGCTATGAGTTTTTATGCGCTTTAAAGCAGAGAAGGACCTCTCAACAGAGGCCGTTGTAGCTGGTATTGTGAGAACCAGCTTCAGTAATTTCACTGCCTCTGGAACAGTCTTCATGAGATCGTTGTTGGCCAAAAAGTTTAGTAGATCTGTAGGTGATTTGCAATCATTTCTCACCATTTCTGAACTATAACATCCAATTAGATCAGATTTTAATCGAACTAAGTCAAAGTATTTGCCATATCTTGCTAGGCTCTGCAGTTTTTGGTCATCAATATGTTTGGACAT
The DNA here is from genome assembly GCF_027579735.1 of Bombina bombina. NCBI lineage: Eukaryota > Metazoa > Chordata > Amphibia > Anura > Bombinatoridae > Bombina > Bombina bombina. The sequence goes on along the minus strand of NC_069505.1, from coordinate 536,840,897 downwards.
CTCAAGCAATTTAGTGCAATCGACCAAACAAAGGAATTCTAGCTCAGCAAAATGGTCAAACCGAGCTTTCATTTGAACGTTTACATTGTCCATAATGTTGTAAAACAACCTTCTCCTCACATCTTTTATTGGCTGTTTACTCCTTACATTGTCTGTCAGCCCCATTCTGATGCAATCCGCCTCAAATGTACCATACAAATTGTCAAACTCTTGTCTGTGATTTTCAAGAAATTTCATGGTATCAGCAATTCTCCGACAGCAGAATCCAACATCCATCACTTTACTCTGCAGCAATCGAAAGAGTGCGTCAGTTTGTATGAAAATGGCCTCATATGTCATAAGCAAGAAGCAGGTTGATGCTTTATTCAGAAAGAAGTAATATCCTTCAGACATCATCAAGGTCTCATGATCCCAACCATCTGGATTTTCTCTGAGAAACAGGAACATAGCACGTATATCACTTTGATACATGTTGACCGTCTGCACTAGTCTGGAATTTGAACTCCATCTGGTGGGTGCTGCTCTCGGTAAACGTCTCTTCACCATATCGTCCAGTAGGTGGGTGCGCTTTGTCGATTTACTGAAAAACGTAGCCATTCCCTCAAGTGTAGAAAAAAATACTTTACACTCTTCTATAGATTTTGCAGAATTAGAGAGCACCAGGTTTAACTTGTGTGCATAACAATGAATAAAAGTTGCTTCAGGTACTTTTTCTTTAATCTTTGCTTGCACCCCATTAATAGCTGATGCCATCACAGAGGCTCCGTCGTAAGTCTGAGCTACCAGCTTTTCAAGACAATTATATTTCTCCAACACTCCCAATACATAGTCTGCAATAGCTGGTGCTCGTCTGTCAACCACTTCATCAAATCCTAAGAACGCCTCCTTCACAATTATCTCACTGTTCATCTCACTTTTAGCCACATAACGCAAAATTACAGAGATTTGTGTTATGTTTGTAACATCGGTTGTCTCGTCTACTTCCACAGCAACAAAGGGGGCTGCATTAATCTCCTTTCTTATATCATCTCTCACTATATCAGCTACTGCTTCGATTAAGTCATTCTGGATTCTATTTGAACATCCAGAAAACACAGTGGATGTTTGCAAATGTCTTGCAAAAGTTGCATCTTTCCATGCAAACATATGCAATAGCTCCACATAGTTGCCACGATTAGAGGACTTTGCACCCTCCTCGTTACCACGGAATGCTATTTCCTGTTTGCCTAGATAGAAGGTTGCTTGAATAAGGTTTTTTAAAATCTCACGGTTTTCAGTCACTTTTGCATTGTGGTTGATGATATCTAATCTCCGCTGTTCATTTAAAGCAGTATCTATCCTTCTCGCTAATCCAAAGGTTTTCCAAGCAAATTGGTTTTGAATGTGACTGGTCGATTTCTCATGTTTGTTAGTGCCCCTTGATGGATTTTTTAAATCTCCAAATCCAGCATTTGTCCAAACATTATCTGTAGTGGAGAATAAAATACACGGAAAGCAGTATAGGCGATTCTTTGTAGCACAGCCACACAGCCATTCTTTCCTTTGATACCATTCAATTTGGAATGTACGTGTCATCGTTTTGTCTTTTTGAAGTAAGTCCTTCAGCTCAGGCATTGGTCTTCCTTTATTTATTACTTCTTTTTTTGCGGGAAAGTCCAATCTTGAGAAATTTCTAAGGTTGGATATAGTGTTTTCCATTTTCCAAAAATTAGAATACTGAACACCTGGAAACAGAGAAAAAAATGAGAGAAATCAGAAGGAGAGAACTAGAGTTAATCAAAGTAAATCTAAAAATATACATATTGTGTAAAAAACAACAAACAACTTACTTGCTTTCTTGCATAATGAACATCTAGATATGCTCTGTGTAGTGTAGCCCTGTCCTTATTGTGATATGGGAGCTGATATCTTTTAAACTGCAGTCAGATTCTGAATAACTATCTACGCATGCGCAACAACTGGAACATCAAAACGAGGGCAAGGTCAAAAGGAATTTGAATAAACTACATTAAAAAAACACTAAAATGGATAAACATCTGTAGACTGTGACATACGATAGCAGATGACATGAGTAATTTTTTATTCTTTGATATTCTCAAGCAGCAGAATATAGGCAACCTGGCAATGTAATGTACAATACTAATAAAAAATTATCAAATTTTCTTCTCTCTTGCTATATTTTTTTGAAAAATAAGGCATCTAATCTAAGGAGACAGCCATTGTTTGGTTCAGCACCCTGGATAGCGCTTGCTTATTGGTGGGTGCATTTAGCCACAAATCAGCAAGTACAACCCAGGTATTGAACCAAAAATGTGCCGGCTACTAAACTTACATTCTTGCTTTTCAAATAAAGATAGCAAGAGAATGAAGAAAAAGTGATAATAGGAGACAATTAGAAAGTTATCTAAAATTGCATGCTCTATCTGAATCAAGAAAGAAACTAATGGGTACAGCGTCCCTTTAAGACCTTATATAAAATAAATATCAGTGGTATGAAATATGTAGGTAGAATGGTCAAAATTTACTTAATGGTGGATTACAACCCTGATAACTTTACTGAGATTTTGTATTCTCCATCTAGATTAATACATTTGAATGAAAAATAGTGAGGAGAAAATAGTCACAAAATTCTCTTTACATCTGACCAAAGACTAATACTTGACAATCCACAGTCAATAACACATTACAAAGTAATGTACTATATATAATATTTAAGTACTTATTTTTATTCAGTGTAATATGTTAAAGGGACAGTCTAGTATAAACTAAACTTTCATTATTCAGATAGGACTTTTAATTTTAATCAAATTTCCAATTTACTTTTATCATCAAATTTGCTTTTTTTTTATTGGTATTCTTAGTTTAAACTAAACATAGGTAGGCTCATATGCTAATTTCTAAGCCTTTGAGGGCTGCCTTTTATCACATGCTTTTTAAATCTGTTTTCAACACAAAGACAAAGTAAACGTAGGCCATATAGATAAAACTGTGTTCAGGCACAGGGGGTTATTTAAGATTTAGCACAAAACAATGCTAAATTTAAGACAATAGATAATAAACAGTCACAGTCATGTGATCAGGGGGAGGTAAAAAGTATATTAATATAACTGTATTGGTTATGCAAAACTGGGGAATGGGTAATAAAGGGATTATCTATCTTTTGAAACAATAACAATTCTATGGTAGACTGTCCCTTTAAATCAAAATCAGTGTAACAAAAACAATGACAGAGGGCTATTCTGTTCTGCTCTACCTTTGATGTGGACGTTTTTATTGTTTGTTAAGGTTTGACACATGTGCATTGCAAAAGTGTGCCCTGACTTGTGTCACTGTCCAGTATCACAGGATTGTAAATTTTTGGTCAACAAATTTGGTATATTATTGCTGTCCCTGGGCTCTATTAACCTTAACCACAGTGGCAATTCTAAATCCTAAACCAATTACCTGTTTCATGATGCTAACACAAAAATGCTCATCCAGAGACAGAGTATATATTTATTGTTATAGTATTAAATCTATATTATTCACAATGCCCAACCCATGATTCTTCTATGAGATATCAGACATGGATCTACTTTTTTGTGTGTGACTGTTGCAATGTAATTTGAAGCATGTGTGAGAAATATCAGGGAATATAAATAGGATTAGGCAGTAGGCACCAAAGTATGTTTTTTTCTTTTATTGAATTACTTTCATGCAAAAATAATTTTTAATTGAATTGACACTGTCAATTGGTGCCTAATGCCTAATCCTATTTATATTCCCTGATATTTCTCACACATGCTTCAAATTACATTGCAACAGTCACACACAAAAATGTAGATCCATGTCTGATATCTCATAGAAGAATCATGGGTTGGGCATTGTGAATATAGATTTAATAATAATAACAACCATTCACTCACTGTCTCACTCCTGTCCTGAGGCCACACACAAAAAATCAAGTGAACAGTCAAGTGTTTATGTTTTTAAAATTTCAAGCAGCCTTAATATTTTCATTTTAGTTTACTAATACGCAGCCAACCTCGCAACAAGCCAAGCCTGAGCTGACTAGTAAGCCTCCCTGGCCTGTAGCCATAAAGCCACCCGGTCCCACCCCACGTGGGTGATTGAACGTTACTCAGTCTCTTTCTTAATAATTTTAGTTACTGTTTTGACTCCGTCCTGAGTCCACTTTCCCTATTCCCTGAGGCCACTCAAAAAAATCAACCAAGTGAAGGTGACAGTCCAGTGACACAGTCCATAATAGCAAGCAAGGAAGCCACCTGGTCCCACGTTCAGATTCAGAACGTTTTACTATTACTATTTTTTTAGTAACTGTTTTTGTCAGTGCTATAAATTGGTGTGAAAAACACACATTATAGCACTAAGCACTGACAAAAACAGTTACTACAAAAATAGTAAGAGTAAAAGGTTTTGAGAATTATATCAATAGTAGTAACTTTCACTTACACAGAATGTCAAATTATCAATAAAGCCCTAATGTGGATTTTGTTCCCCAATATATCAGAATAATCAGACCTTCAAACGTTGTCAAGTATAATTCAACAGAACACAACACAGCATATAATTATACTCATTTGCATTGTCAGGTGTGATTGTGCATTACATCACACATACATCACACAGCTTGCTAAGCCTTGGAAAGTACAATAGTTATACAGGAACGCAGAATAAAGCTGCATGTTTAACCATTTGACTGCCTGAAATCTGCTGTGCAATACAAATAAAATGTGATTTATTATTCTGAAATTATGAAATATTCCTCTCCCCTTGATTAACCTTTTCACCCCCAAACTGACACAGTGACCCTATAGAAATTGTCACATGATATGCTTGTCATTGCTGGCATTACTCACCGGAAAAACTTTAGTAAAGTTTGTCACAAAGCTGAGAGCTGCCTAGGGGCACCTTCAATTACAGGTACTTCTTGTCCTATTATATCGTTTACATATTGTCTCACATTTTGTGTGCAAAAAATATTATATATATATCAAAACAAAAATGCCAAGTGGAATTAATCATCATTACGTTTAAAGAAAGCTTTACAGGTGGCCCTCGTTTTACAACGGTTCAATTTACACCATTTCAGAATAACAACCTTTTTTTCCAGTCATGTGACTGCTATTGAAAAGCATTGAGAAGCAGTGCATTTATTAAAATAGCCATTAGGTGGGGCTGTCCGCTTGTGTTGCAGCAAAGCCAAGCAAGCTGAAATTAATCAGTTTAACTAGACCTGAGCTATCGAGCAGATTTCAAAGGAACAAGATCTTCCTGTCTATAACTCACTCCAGATTGGAATGCATAGAAAGAACTGTTGAATATAATCTTTACATGGAAAGCGCAATTAAGTTTATATTAACATACCATTGAGGTTTACATTCATCAGGCCTTAAAAAACCTAAGGGGTAGTCTTTTTACCCTCTAATTATAATACACAGGATTCCCCTTGATGGCAACCGGAAGGTTAGGCTAAGGCCTCTAGTTAGTTTAACTAAAAGTTTTTGTTTTTGTGTACTTGTCTTGTTGTATAATCCCTACCCTTACCTAAGGTTCAACCACTAAGGGTCCAAGAGTGATCCATCCCACATTTAAAAGGGATTAAAAAGAGGACATTCTACTAATATACACATATATGTCTCTTGAATACTGATTCTATTAGCATCAAATGTATATTTTTGTGTATCCTCAAAAAAAATAAAAATATTTTGAATGGGACATAAAGTTTCAATAAGAAAAACCCTCAAAAGGGTCAAAAATATAGTTCAAGAATTCCAGATCCATTAACACCCATTATAAGCATTTGAAGTCAAAACCCAGGTGAGGATCAGTCTACACCTTAGTTGTCTTAAAGTCTTACCTTAGATTAAGCTGCAAATAGCCTCCTGCACCTTTACTATATCATGCAGCAGGAACGGTAAAAAAGTTATTTTAAGATTAATATTGTTTCTGGCCACTTTGAAATGGCTGCTAAGCTCCGACCACTGGGCTGCATATGGCGTCCAATCACAAAAGGCTCATTAGTTGGATTTAACAGAGCTTGGCAGCCATTTCAAAGTGGCCAGAAACAATATTCATTTTCAAGTTACTTTTTTTTTACTGTTCCTGCTGCATGGTATAAAAAAGGGCGCATGAGGTTATTTAGCAGCTTACTCTAAGGTAAGACTTTAAGATGACTAAGGTGTAGCCTGTCCCTTCAACTATGATAAGTTGAAGCTTAATTGGATCAAAAATTGGGTAGTGGATGAGTGGGAAATGGATTCTCATCCAATTTGATAAATATATTGGAAAACTTGAATTTAGGCCAGTGAATGAGAAAAAACAGACTGCTACTTCAAACAACATAAAACTGTTAAATCAACTTGAAGTTGTTAATTATTTGCTCATATATTTTATAGACTGTCTCTAAATGGCTTTTTTTTAGCTTAGTATATTCAATCTGTGATTAGTTCAATTGTGAAATTCAAATGGACATTAAACTCAAAACATGTTTTCCCTTAAAATGTTCAATTATGCAAACTAAAGGAAAATCTTTACAATACACTTTCGTTAATATTCATTATTTCAACTGCTTTTTCTGTCATTTGAAAAGGACCATTGTCCTCCTAAATAATGCACAGTGGTTTTGTGATATGTAGGAGCTCTTTTTATATATGTTGTGTATTGGCCACATTGAGGTAAGATAAACAATACTCAAAAGGCTGTTTAAGAAGTTTGTAACTGAATTGTAAAACAACACAAATGTTGCTAGCAAAATGACAGTTCTAAATATCTTTAAAACATTTATTTTGCATGAAGATCTTTTGCAACTCAGAGATTAATTTCTGATTCACATTCAGCAAAAATATATCACCTCCACGTCCCTTTAACAATTCTTTTGCATCTATATTTTTATTTAGCTCTACCTTTTTTTACTCAGTATTTTTTAACATTAAACTTCATAATGTATGAGGTGTATTGCCATAAAATATACTAAATGTGGGGTGTGTTATTGAAACTATTCCACTGTGGAATAGTTTCAATAACACACCCCACATTTAGTATATTTATGGCAATACACCTCATACATTATGAAGTTTAATGTTAAAAAATACTGAGTAAAAAAAGGTAGAGCTAAATAAAAATATAGATGCAAAAGAATTGTTAAAGGGACGTGGAGGTTATATATTTTTGCTGAATGTGAATCATAAATTAATTAATCTCTGAGTTGCAAAGATCTTCATTCAAAATTAATAAATGTTTTACATATTTCATTTTCCACTAGTACCTACTACGGTTACCTACCTAAGAGATGATCAAATCCGTCGTCGTCTAAGACTGTAGATTTTTTACTACGTAGCTGTTAGTAAAAGAATCAATACTCAGTGCTGCTGCTCGATGTCCGACTCTCCGTCTCACTAGTAGTAGTCTGAGGCTGAGACGACGCCGGGCACGTGACAGACGCTGACGACGCGCGCCTCAATTCCGGCAGCCCGCCCAGAGACTCAGACATAGTTGCGGGCAATACTGAGAGATCTGATTGGCTGAGACGGCCAACTTGCTCCCGAGGCGAGCCTCCGGTGTGGGAGCATGGGCCGCATTGAGAGCACTGCTGCATTAGCACTGATTATCCTCTTGATGGCAGCAGCAGTCTCTCAGCGGCCCATAGTTCCCAATACATTTCATATTGCGCAATATAAGGATAGTTAGCCTCCAGTTTATTATTGCGCAATATGAATGTATGTATTGTATAATTTAATACATGTAATGTATTATAAAGTTTTGCACAATGCATGCACATAACAAAATAAATTTGGTGGAGGGGTGGGGGGGTCACCTGTTTATTAAAAAAATATAGATTTGAAAAAAAAAAAAGGATTATTTTTTTTTTTTTTTAAATTTGTACAAAAAGGGTGTAATACATAGATTGGCCAGGGGAGGCACTGCCTCACCTGCCTCTTATGAGTGCACGTCACTGTAATGCACCCCTTTGGCCGCAGAACTCTAAATCTAGCTGACAGAAAGTAACAAAGTTGCAATTTAATCACCACAGAAGACACTGGAGGCGGGAAGATGCGGCTTGTGATGTCGCAAAAAACACCCATAGATGGCGATGGGTCACGTGACCTCATAGAAGAGAGAAGATAGAGGATATCCAGAAAGGAACAATGAAGGACAAATAAATTAACTTGCACAAACCAGGGGTAAAGAAATCAACCGAAAGCGCTAGCGAGGGGAAAAGGAAATAAAAATTAAAGGTAGAAACTGGAAATAATAAAATTTAAAATTGTAATGATGGAAAGAGAGAAAAAAGGATGAAAAAAATACTATAAAATACTATAAATGCCTAAAACAGTAAATAACAAAAAATGGAATATAATATATATAGAAAATAAGAAGAAAAGATAAAAGAATAAAATAAATAACTTTATTTGGTTTGAAAAAAATAATAATAAGGAGATGAAAAAGAAATAAACAGGCTAAAAGTACTAAACAATGAAAAAACTAAGTAATAAATGATAAATGGCTGCTAAATAAATATAAGTATAGAGCAATAAAATGTATACTTATCTCCACAACAGCAGCAAAAGAAAGAGGATGCTGTGTTTTGTATTAGACAGTATATTGTATGCTGTATACTGATTGACCAGTCTCTGTTATACCATATTGGTTTTACTGTCTGATTTTCAAAAGTTTTAACTGCTCTCTGTTAGTTCAACTTTATGTAATTCTTTTCTCTTTATGCCATTGTACTTTTTTTTTTTTATAAACATTTATTGGAAGTTAGCTTCAATACAAAGTATTAAGTAGCAAGAGACATTTGTAGATAAATATTGTCGTCACTATCGGACATCAAACTCATTATGTTCACATAATTAATCTATTTCTCCTTTGTTGAGTTCTAATGAGGAGTGAAAATAATGTCCAACAAATCAAGAGTGTCATAGCAGGAAAAATGGAAGAGGTTGACATTTTGTTATATCTCTTTCAATAATTGCTAACTGTATGACTGAGAATTGACAAGTTTATACATTTCAAATTTAAATGTGCATAACAATAATCTTTTATTTTTATTTTCCCACAAATATAACGAGATATCTCCATCCTTTATAAAAATGTTCTCATGATATAAAGAAGAAAAAGAAGAGATGGTTAGGGAGGGAGAGAGGAAGGGAGGAGGGGAGGGGAAGGTCTGGTTGGGTAACATACACCACACTAAAAGGAATTATTCCCATGTACCCCCATGTCAAGTGAAGCATGGGTTAGGGATTCCCAATAGAATTGAACCTCCTAAAAGAAGGGTAAACATCCATTTTTATAGAATGAGTATTCCTCTACAGACAGAAGTTCTGAAGTATAGAGGATCTATTCTTATAGCGTGGGGATATGTGCGGATTTCCATTTACGAGCGATAAGTGCCTTTGCGCTATTAAGACTGAATTGTAACAATTTCCATTTAATTTTACACATTTTACCCTGTTTGTAATTTAGGAGGGCAGTAAGTGGTGTTAACGTGAATGTCTTTTCCATTAGTTTCTTGAGGAATGATTCCACCTTCCTCCAAAAAGGCGAGAGCAAGTGACATTGCCACCAAATATGTGTCATCGTGCCAGGAAACCCACATCCCCTCCAGCAATAGCACTGGACCTAGGATAGATGCGTTTAATTCTCTTAGGTGTAAGATACCAACAAAACAAGACTTTATGGCTTAATTCTAGTATTCTGGGAGAAGATGAGGATTTGGAGATATTGTGGAAAATATTCTGCCACTGCTCTTCGGAGATAATCATCCCTTTTTCTGTTTGCCAATGTGATCTGTAAGAGGGAGATAGATGTATGAGAGCGGCATTTAAAAAGTTTTTGCTGTTGATGAAGAACCCCAGGGTGATATGCCCGACAGGCATAGCTTCTCGAAGTGGGTAAATTCTCGAAGCAAATCATGTCTGTGAGGTGACGTTCCTACCAGATGTGCAAGCTGGGCATATTTAAGCCATGGAGTATACCCCCCCGGCAATGTCTACCATCTGTGATCGTGTTTTTAATGTGCTATTAGATATAAGCTTGGCAAATGGAATTGTGATTGAATGGCAGATCATGCCATTCAATCATTCTGTAGCACCACAACCTTTTAATATTGCAGTATAGAGGGCACTCCCATACTCCCCATGCCGAGGGGTTTTAGTAGAATTGTTTTAGTAATGCGTGGTTTGATATTTCCCCAAATGAATGAGTTTAACAATGATTGTAATTGGTTGATATATGTGATTGGTAGATGAATTGGTACCGCTTGCAAAACGTAAAGTATCTGTGGGAGGGTAGTTATTTTGACCGCTTTTATGTGACCCCACCAGGAAAGTTGCTTACTTTGCCATGTATCAAACTCTTGTTTAAGTTTATGTATAATAGGCATATAGTTGTGTTTTAATAGTTTACTACTAAAATGTGTAAGATCAATTCCCAAATATTTAATTTTATCTTGATTCAATTTATAGGGACAGAGGCTTTTTAAGGCTTCATAGTTCTCTATTTTCAAATTAATATTAAGGACTTCTGATTTTTGTGCATTAATGAGGAAATTAGAATGGGCATTGAATCTGTCAAACTTCTCCAATACATAAGAAAGGGAAGTATTTGGTGACGTTAGGAGGATTAATACGTCATCCGTGTAGATTGTTAATTTGTATGTGTTAGGGCCTAATTAAATTCCTGTAATTTTGGGGTTGTTTCTGACATGTGATGCTAATACTTCCATTGAGATTGCAAAAAGAAATGGGGACAAGGGGCAACCCTGTCTTGTTCCATTCCCAATCTTGAAGCTGTTGGAAAGTAAACCATTTTCTTTGACTTTCGCAGAAGGTTGGATATATAGGCTAAGTATTCTATGTATCCTTGTATTGCCCACACCAAAGGCAGACAAGCAGGATTGTAGGAATTTCCAGTCCAACTGGTTGAAAGCTTTTTCAGCATTGGTTGAAATTAAAATCGAAGGTATATTCGACTGGTTGACCTGTTCTATTAATTGTATAACCCTAATTGTATTATCACGTGCTTCCCTCTTCGGGATGAAGCCTGTTTGGTCCAAATGGATAATTTGGGGGAGAATCGAATTCAAGCGCATTGCTATTACTTTAACATATAATTTAATATCGGTATTAAGTAACAATATAGGCCTAAAATTTGCCACTTTTTTGGGGTCTCTGTCTGCCTTTAGTAAATCTGTGATATGAGCTTCTAAAATATTTTTAGACCATGGTTCATTATTGTCTATTTCACCAAACATTGACGTCAAGTGTGGGGCTAAAAGTTTCTTATATTGTTTATAATATAGATTGGTAAACCCATTTGGGTCTGGGCTCTTGTGTAAAGGAAGGGATTTTATTGCTAAGAGCATTTCTTGAGTAGTTATTGGGTCATCTAATGTCTTGGCTAACTCTATTGGTAAGATTGGTAGTTTAGCTTTTGAGATGTATTGTTCACGCATCGAGGGTGTTGCTGCTAAGGGTGAGTTTGGTAAATTATCTAATTTTCTATAAAGAAGCTTAAATTGGTCCACAATATGGTGACTGCTTAGGAGTTGCTGCCCTCATGAATCAACTAAACTGTGTATGTAGGAGCTACATTTTTGTTCTTTGAGGGTTCTTGCTAGAAAGGGTCCTACCTTATTTGAATTAGCTATATACATTTTCTTGAGGTAAAGGGCTTTTTTTGTGCTTCTTTATATAGCAATTTATTTAGGTCATTTCTTACCTATCTCAGTTTTTCAGCTATAGACTTGTCCCGTGGGGTCGCCTAATGTTGTATTTCTATATCGCAAATATTCTGTAACATAGACATGTATGCCTCCTGATACTGTTTAGTTAAATGAGCTTTATGCTTTATCAACTCACCCCATATAACTGATTTGTGTGCCTCCCATAAGGTATGTTATTTAAAACAAAGTAGCCGTGTGGAGAATATGTTTTTTTTTAAAATAAAGATTTATCTAGCCTCCACACAAAAAGGAGACAGGGGTTTATCCATCCAGTTCAAAGTGACTGTTACCATGGCATGATCAGACCAGCTGATTGGCTCTGTGTCCACATCTATGACTATGCTATATGTAGTTTGATCAGTGAATATATAATCTATGCGGGAGTAGTTCTGATGTGGGTTGGAAAAGAAAGTGTAATTCCGTTGTCCCAGGTTTTTTGCCCACCATATATCGATCAAAGTAAGTTTGCGTGTAAGTGTTCTAATATCTAGCAAAGTTTTAGAAGGTATACTATCTCTACCTAATGAACAATTGATGTCTGGCTCGAGTGCAACATCCTGGTCTCCTGCCACAATTGGGGATCCTTTTTCAATTTGAAGTATTTTGCTTGTGACAGTTTTGAAGAATTTTGCTTGTTTAGAATTGAGAGCATATATATTGGCTAGTGTAATTGGTTGATTATAAAGGAGACCTGTGATGATGAGCCACCTGCCACCAGGGTCCGCATCGATATTTGATATTTGAAAGGGTAATTATCTGTGGAATAAGATTCCTACTCCCCCACCTTTACCCACGTGTGATGCAAAAAAAAACAGTGGGGAAGTCTCTGTTTAAAAATGTAGGTGGTTTATCTTTTGGGAAGTGAGTCTCCTGCACGAAGACCACATCTGTAGAAATAGAAAAAACACAGAGCGCATACCACTCTAAGAGTAACACTGTTTAATAACTATAAAACACAGAGCGGAATCAGGAGCACAGCCCTGCTATCTACACTAGAGCAGCATCCACGTATCCTACTACCTTTTGGGAAGTATTCTACCAATACTATTCCTGTACCATTCGCAATCCTTTTTTACATTGGGTTTGATGCTTTGAGGTGGCCTTGTTTTTCTTTATGTAATTGTTTTTACGAAGACCATATCTGTTTGGATTTTTTAAAACAGGAAAGGGCCACTGATTGTTTTGTAGGTGAGTTTAAACCCTTGGCATTCTGGGTAACAATTTTAATTGTGCGTGTCCCCATGGAAAAAGAGTTTTGTGCAGCTATGGGAGCCATATTTATTTAAAAATTGAATAAGGGTATGGAGTGTATGGGCTTTCATGCCTTTATGAGGATTGGGTTGTTTAGTGTGTGCGGCGCTTACCTGAGGGTAGACCTCTATATGACTTGTGTAATTCCAACCAGACCAGGGAAGTTGGGAAGGAAGGGAGGGTTTCAGTGAGGGTAGGTAGTGGGAGGTATTTCTAGAATGGTAAAAAACAAAAACAAATGTGAAAATATTAACATAACATGTAAACATGAACAGTAAACATAAAGTGCTCCTAAGTGTAGGAGGGGTAAAAGTAGCTGCTACAATTTATGATAGCAGGTCGGCAAAATAACATTAAACTTGAGGATATGTAGTCTCAGAACATCTAAGAAATACTAAAAAAGGCCCTATAGTGGGCAATGTTAACATCTACATGTTTCATTCTTGCTAACATTTTAACATCAATTACTTATTGCAATGGCTATGAAATAGAGAAGTCTATACACTGAAAAGTGCAATGCAAAAGATGAGCAACCAGAGGAGCCATCCCTCTTCTTTACATGCCATGCAATTTTATGGCGTATGCAAAGCTAATAAAGTAAAAAATACTTAGCACAAAGTAGTCCTTTTACAGGTGACCGCTTCTTGGCTCTCGGTCAACAGGTCTGAGGAAATCTTCATTGAAGGCTTGCTTTTCTTTCTGTCAGAGACTTGTGTCCATTGTCTTGCAATGCAAGTGCAATGCAGCTGAGTTGTCCTTGATCACCTTAAGGCAGAAGGAGAATCCCAATCTATAAGGAATTATGAGTTCCCTGAGATACAGTGTGAGGTATCTGGCTTCCCGTCTTTTGGTTAATGTCAGCTGGCTTAGGTCTGCATAGAATTGAAGGGAGCAGCCATTGTATGATAAAGGTTATTTCTTCCTTGCTACTGTAAGGATATTTTCTTTATCTCTGAAGCTTGTAAACTTAATAATAATATCCCTCAGAGGGGCTGAATCTTTCGGGGGGGGGGGGGGCTCAATGCTCTATGATAATGGTCAAGTGGATTCTCTACCGTGTATTTATTATCCATAAGCTTGTTGAACAGGGTTTGCAAATAGGAAAGCAGGTCAGGTGATTTGATATTTTCAGTGACACCCCTAATTCTGATATTTTGACATCTCCCCCTGTTGTCCAGGTCCTCTACCTGGTCCTTTAATTGGCTAATTAGGGATGAGTGGTGAGAGGTTTGACGGGACTGCAAATCTAGGAGTTTATCTGTCTGTTCCGCATCTTCCTCCAGTTGTACTATCCTAGATCCAATTTCACTGATTTATTTTCTTACCTCAGACAGGCTGGATTTTATCATAGAGCTGACTTGAACTATAAAATTATTAAAGTGCTATTTTGACGGTAGGGCCTGCAAGTCTGCTTTTGTAATCATTGGTTCCGTTGTACTTTCCATTTCGGAATCTGGTGTTGATGAAGGCACCTTAGTTGGGTTGTCTATATGTTCTATTGCTGCTGATTCCACAGTTTAAAAAAGAATGTACTATAGGAGCTATTGTTGTACTGCCTTTGCAGGATTTCTCAAATCTGGATACTCTCCTAGTTGTCATAGTGGAACTATCCTCACTGATTTGCAATGTGCAATGTACAGCTGTTAGAGGCTTGCAGCAGATATTGGTATTATATAAGGAAGGTCTTATGGCTACAAATCTTTCTATAAGGCCCTTTCTGTGTTGTGCCCACAATTTCCTTCAGCTAGATGTTAGGGTTTAATTTCCATAACTTGTTCACATACATGCAGCCAAATTATAGCCACTTCTCATCACTCTAGATTATATAGTGGGAGCTCCTCTATCAAACTTGCGGTCTGTAGGACATGGGAATAGGGATGTCTACTTATGTGCCAAGTTAGAATCGAAAAAGCGTATACATAATTTCCCTCTGTACCTGTATGTGTGCTAGTAAGGTTTAGATGTGACATATTTACAGTCTATTACAGCCTGGTGGTGTGATGCATCTTTTATTTGTTGTTCTCTCTCAGCTACCCCTGTAGTTGCAGATCCCACTCTCACAGGCTTTTAGACGCTGTTCTCTTGTCCTCTGTCCTCTTGGTGGGTCCAATAATCTTTCTCTGCTGCAAGTTTACAGTGGCGTGGTTAAGGCATGGGTCTTGACCTCATTGAAGGCCTCAGTTTGTTGTTTCTTGCAGGCCTCAATACTGTGTCACCTCTGTGTATTAATGGAGGGTCTTCTAGCATTCAGGGAGTCAATGCTGGCCTTCTTTGTCCTCCGACTCACATTCCGGTGGTACTGGTTAAGTATTTGAGCCGACCGCACTTCGGAGCTCTAAGTGCTAGTGACCATCTTGGGCGCCGGCTAGCAAATCCCCCCCCCCTACCCATGCCATTGTACTTTTAAAGGCTGCATTTAATAGTAAAATAAAGAGATAGAAAAATATGAAGTCCTTGTGCTTGTAATAAAATTGTATCTAAATCAGCAAAGAAAAAATGTGTTTCATGTCCCTTTAAGCTTTTTGGCTACTAAAGTGTTGAATAGCATTAAAAATAATGTGAAATAATAATAATAATAATAACAAAAAATGAAATCTATTACTATACTGTTAATTCTGATAGTCTGTATAATAGTAGTGTAAGTTATTAAAGCTAATATCTGGAAACTTGACATTTTGTCTTCTGAGATTTCACAGCTATTGTGGACATGTAGTTAGATGATCAGAAGATTATTAGACTTCTGGGATTTCAGTACCTTTAATGACCTGTGTTCCGCATTAGCCAAAACATAATAACATCTCATGGTATTAAGTGTCTCTAGGAACATGTTGTTAGACTTACTAACTAGCGTTCAGTATCTGTAGGGACCTTCTTTTGTGCTTACCAGAAGGTTCTTAAACACATATCTCTGGCCATTGGGTGCTTATTCTTGATAGCATCAAAGCGTAATTCCTTAAACTGCTACTAACATTTACATGAACAAAAGGTAAGTTATTTTATACATTTTAAAAATATACTGAAGATAACAAACTCATATCCTCTTCTCTACCTTTTGCTTGCAGGTAGGTCACGCTATTTAAAAAAAATAAAAATTTTTTATTGCATTTATAAAATACTATCATGCTTCTAAAGGGCAAGAATACAAGTAGGAAAAACCTAACACCTCACTCACGCACAAACCCAATTGCATATTCTCAAAAGCACTAACTCGACATGAAAATATGAATATTTCACATTCCAATGTTCTTCATATTGCAGAATATGTTCTATTTATTCATAAATACATATTTCTACATATATCTGATAGTATTTTGATACAATATATATCTATACCTATGCAAATATATATACATGATTATATAAAGGTATAGATAAATATATATACAGATATTTATTATATATATATATATATATATATATATATATATATATATATATATATATATATATATATATATATATATATATATATATATATATATATATATATATATATATATATATATATATATATATATACACACACATAAATAAAGCACTGTTCAAAAGTGGTAGGCCACCATTAGATTTTTTAGTTTTAGCAAAGTTTTAATGACAATCCATACTTATTTTTCAGTCTCTTCATTAAGATACAAACAGGAAATACAAGAAATATGTACCCAAAAAAACACAACTTTCAGGAGCGGAGCCTATAGCTGTTTCGGCAGGATGTGTGTGTGAAGAGCTCCTGGTCTTAATCAGCTATTTTAAAGTAATTTTTTAACTTTAACTTAATTTTCTTTTTGGTAAATATAAGCCACACAACCCTTGAATTATTCAAGAGGAGTCGAGGAATTTCTAACACCATACGGACCTACCTATGTTCCTCAGCTGACTGCACTGCGACTAGCCATAAGGTTGAGAGGCCTCTATTGACTGACTGTCAGTGTTGTTAAAGATACCGCATCTATACCCCCAGGTCCCTGGGTTACTTGCACTTGATACATGGTGCACTTGATACATGGGAGACAAAATTGCTTCAGTTGCTCCACAATCATTTCTCTACATTGGAACAACAGCTATCCAAAATCTTTTTTCCCAAAAGAGAGGATACACCTTCTGCTTACGCTGGGAAAGAAGAGCTATCCTGAATTCACTGGAGTACTGGGAAATATGATGGAAAGATGCGTGCCTCCCCCGCCACTCTCATTGCCTCTTACTCTGACTGGTAATTAACTGCTGCAGCCCTTAGAAAACTTACCAAACGAAATGAAAGGAGTCCCGAAAATGGCAACATTGCTACTGTACAGGCAGACCAAATATATACTACATCACTTACCATTCAGCCGGGTTCCAGTTCCCTGACAGTGGATGGTGGTCAGCAGGAGAGAGTGGAAGACTCGATGAGGGGAGATGGATCCTTAGGCTACATAGCCGCCCAGAGGGAGAAATGCCTGCTAGATGCCTTACCTGCCTCTCCAAGTCAAAGATCAATGCATTTGGGAGACCTAGACCTTGTTTAAGTGAAGCCCACATTGGGACCTAATGAAACTAAAGTCCGGACTCTGGATCATCATACAGTACACCCTGTACCATCAAAAAACCACAAAGGGAAATCTTCGCGTGAGCCCCTCTGTGCTGGTGCAGAAAGCTGCCAAATTCAGCCTTACAGCCCCAACCAGAGCTACTAACAAGACCACCAGAAAGGTATCACTGTTGTTGCAATCAATTGTGCTAAGCCCCCTTGCAGTGCAGCCGCAATATCATCCCCTTATAATCCTACCATCAAACCAGATATGCAAGATGAGACAAATTATGGCATATCAGGCTTTGAACTCGCTTCACTTTGCCCCCTGTGTCCTCCGGTCTGGAATCTGTTAGTGAGGTGACACCCCATATAGGAATGGCTCTGGAGCATAGATGTGAGATAGGACGCTAAGCAGCATTTGCTGAGATTGCATCAACTGATTATTCCCTTGAACCTTCAGATCCTCCTATTTACTAACAGGAGCTATCTATAAAGACATGGGGACCTGAAGCACTGGTTCTCTTGATATAATGCAGAATTGCGGTTTAGCTTGGTGTCAGCTTCCGCAGTCTCTATTACTATTTTGGAATAAAAAAGAACTTACACAGCTCACAGTCCACACTGAAGATCCGGAAGTGAAATCCTCCAAAGGAAACCGCTACCATGTAGCGGGTGAAGAAATAAGTAACACAGTAATCCTCAAAAGATAGCACAGAGTGCCGTAGCCTGTACAGGGGATCAGTCCGCAATACAATGTAAGGAAGGAGAAAAATGGCAGGCACTACTACCAAAACTTGATCGATAAAAGTTCAAATTTATTCAGGAATACGTAAAAGTTAAAGCAGACATGGCAGGCAAAGGCATGTAGGACAATCTGACGCGTTTCACGCCCCCTACAGGCGCTTACTCATAGACTAAGGTCTCTGTAGAAAACCGGTCTATTTATATGATGTGAGCCATAGTATTAACCGCTTCATCCCCATCATACAAAAAGAAAAGTTAGATACAGTGCATGCAACTGGACACAAGATGTTTCAAATCAAATGACTTAATCTTACTATAAACATTAGAAGAGACCCAAAATTACATTAGACAGTCATAATATATATATATATTATGAAATATTAAATGTTAAACATGAACAAAGTGACTAGAATGTCATATACTTTAAATATTTGATCATTTAAGATGTTTGACCATTTACAAAAAAAATCTCTATACACTCATGCCTACAACCTCATAACAATGAATAGAGGTCAAATATATAAGCACACACATTCTTAAGACTCAATGTTATATGTACAACTACAAAACCAATTTCAAAAAATCGATATTTACAATATATATATAAAGACTTGTCTCTTTTTCACACTGGCATGAACAGATTTATTAACTGTGACACAAAAGTAGCATGAACAGATTTATCAACTGTGACAAAATGCTAAATTATTAGCTATTTAGTTATCAATAAAAAAGTTTATGTCCCATTCTCTGTTCATACCAGATGGACAAAGGGTTTGTAGTTTGAGGATCCAGTATAATTCTTTATTTTCCAACATTTTGGCTTTATCCCCTCCCCTAGGGGGGAGTTTAGCCACATCAATGACCTGTAATGATAAACTAGCAATATGTGTAAAATGGAAATTATTAAAATGATTGTCTATGGTAGAATCTTTGTTATAATTTTTAACATCCCTGACATGTTCCTTATACCTAGTCTTGTTGTTTTACCAACATATTGACAGAGGCAAATGTTGCATGTCAACAGATAGACAACATATTGTGAACTACAATTTGCATAAAAATCCATATAAAAAATCCTACCTGTTACTTGACTACTAGTCTCTATCACTATTTTTCCTGACGTTGGATAGAGTTAATGAGAGTACTTGCACTGTCATAACTTGCTTGATTTTCAGGACGTTAATGTATACTCTGTGACCAGAATTAACTATCCCATATTAAGTTTGACAGTTTCCAATGCATAGTTTACCTAACAATCTTAAAGTTATTTTTTCTTGCCTCTCGTATGTTTATATATTTATATACTCTTGTTCCTATGTGTAGTTGAGTTCATGACTGTGCCTACATAGTAGAATTGTGATTACAGCTTAACAACATTTCTGTATATACTACTCACAATTATATCTTTAAGACACAACACAATCTATCCCTGAGCCGATGGTGAATACTAGTAAGCTATTCTAAATAATTACCATGTTTCTCCACTAGATGGGAGTAAAGTTTTAATTACTGTATTGTCCCAAGTATAGGCCGCACCCTATTATAAGCCGCACCCTTAAAGTTTGGTGCCATTTTACAGAAAATTTAATTTGCACCTTCACACTGCTTCTCCTCCTCTCCCTGCAAAATTTTCCAGGCACTGTGACCAGGCTCCACAATCAGCTTGAACCAGCCTCCAAGTCTGTGCAAATAGTGTCTGTTCAGTTACATATGTATAAATTATAAATTTCCATATATGTGCAAAATGGACTGTGAGACCAAATGTTAATTGCGAAGGACACTTAAACATCTGTCAGATGCTCCCTGCTCACGGTAATGCCTCTATTTAGCCCTAAACTCAGGAGGTATATACCGAGTACTGTGGGTCATGGGTAAGTCAGGTTATGTGCACGGTGTTTGGGTAAAATGTATGTATGTAAGGGAAACTACCTTGTCATCACAGGCTTCTGCACAGACCTCCGCTTCTCCTTGTGCCGATCCTCAGCGTCCACATCATCATAATCGATAGTCCCAGTCATGCCCCTTGGAGCAATCCATATCTGCCTATAGGTAGGTCTATTCTGCTGAACAACAGGAACCAACCTCTGGGAAAATTAAACAGCGACCCCAGTAGCAAAAAATGAAGAGGATCCGGATGTTGAACTTTATCTTCAGCAAAAAACATCATATAGACATGTCTATATAATGTTTTTTACTGAAGATAAAGTTCACCTTTTAACTTTAACACCCGGGATCCTGTTCATTTTTTGCCATCTCCTAGTCTGTCCACCCACTGCCCAGCTCCAGACGCCCTCAGCAGCTCCCATCATCACTCTCCTCACTGCTGCTGCCTACTCCTGTCTGCTCCAGCCTTCAACCACCCATAGCACGCACGCTGATGCAAAAAGTGCAAATAACATCTGATTATAGGCCGCATCCGATTATAGGCCGCAACCCTAATTTAAAGATTTTCATTAGGGGAAAAAAGAGCGGCCTATACTCGGAACAATATGGTATATGATTCACAAACAAAGCAATACTCCCTTAGCTTTACTGCTATACAAGCTCGGTATTTATATTTACTTTTCATATGCATAGGGGGAGACTGGTTTCTGAATCCCATGAGTGTTTTTTTAACATCTAGATCCATAACCACTCTCTTGACACAAGACTCCCAAATGTGTGGCAATGGTCTACAAGCCTTATAATGCTAATCTAGCTCATAACATCTACAACTATTGAATACAAATAGTATAACTAACTGTAAGTATATCTGCATCACACACACACAATATTCTCATACTGGATAGGAGATTAATTGGCTTTTTACATCCACGTTATCTCTCATTACCATATAATAACTATTTGAGTTTATTAGCTTGAATAGCATTACTGTAAACAATTTTTAGTTTTCATCAGAATTCTAAAATCCCCCTCCTTGATATTACTCAGTTGTTCATTATAGACATTATATTATTGAGGGAATATAGGAAAAAAAGATTACTGTATATAATTTTTTTTTTTTAAAGTGTGGTTCTCTATTAGAGATCCAAAAGTGGTCTCTCTTATTAGAAATAGCCTCCTATATATTATTTTGTTTATGAAAGGGGTCCAAGAGTGGCCTCCTGTGCTATCCAGGAGGTATTTAGAACATTAGGCTCTATATTTATATATTATGTTTCTAGATTTTCTTACAGAAATACACTATGTTCATCTAAAGAGTAACACCATATGATGCCTGTATACCATTATCATGGGGCTTTGTTTTACATTTCATGTATGCCTTCTTTTGAACCTTCATAACAAATATTAAAAAAAACAACAACAACACAACTTTCAGAATAAAATGGCTTCGTCTGGCAAAAGTCAGTATTTAGAGTGACCTCCCTTGGTACTAAGCACATCTTGAACGCTTTTGGGGATACTGTCCTAAAGTTTTCTGAAGTAATATTCTGGTATATTATTCCAGGCTTCTTTCAGCACTTCCCAGGGTTCTTATTTAGATTTAGGTTGTCTTTTATTTCTTTCTCTGTCCAGCAGATCCCATGCTGCCTCAATAATATTCAGGTCTGGATTCTGTGGAGGCCAGTCCATGACTGTCAGTGTTTTATCAGCTGTTTTTCTCTCCAAATATGATTTCATTGTATTAACAGTGTTCTTGGGATCATTAATAATGCTGAAAAATAAAAGCATTGCCAATCAGACTCTTTCCAGAAGAAATGGCATGATGAATTAAAACCTGTCTGTACTTTTCAGCATTCATGATCCCATCAATTTGGATAATATTGCCAACACCACTGGCAGAAATTTTTCCACTATGTTTCACTGAAGACTGCAAGCACTCATTCTTCCATCTCTCTCCAATTTTTCTTCTCACATATTGTCGATGATTGGATCCAAAAATTTAAAACTTGGATTGAATCAGCACTCCATAATACTCTTTTCCACTGATCTTCATTCCAATCTTTGTGAGCTTTACCATATTTTAGCCTGTTCATCCTGTTCCCCTTCCGAAAAAGTGGTTTCTTGGCTGATACCCTTCGACAAAGACTATTCCTAATTAAGCTTCTTCAGACTTTATAAGGGTCAACTTGGCATCCTGATGAGGCTGCCAGATGCTGAGCCAGGTCCTTGCTGGGCTTCTTCCGGTCTTTTAAAGAAGAAACTCTGAGAAACTTCTCATCAGATTTTGAAAGTTTTCTTGGCCTTCCAGTCCTTTTTCTCCTGGACCTCTCATGATTCTTCAAATTTCTTTATAACAGCTTGAATACCATGGGTCGATTTATTAAATATCTGTCCAACATTATCCGCTCAGTGGATCATGTCCAACAGACATCGCTGAATGCAGACAGCATACACTGTCGACATTTAACATTGCACAAGCAGTTTTGGTGAACTGCTTGTGCAATTCTGCACCCTGCAGATTTGCGGCCAATCAGCCGCTAGCAGGGGGTGTCAATAAGCCTGATCATATGAGATCAGGCAGATTGATGTCCACAGCCTCAGAGGTGGTGGATCAGTTAAGGAGCAGCGGTCTTAAGACCACTGCTTCTTAACTGCTGTTTCCGGTGAGCCTGAAGGCTCGTGCGGAAACAGGTGCATCAGGGGCCATTTGATCCTTAATAAATCAACCCCCACATCTCGAGTTTCTAGTTTGTTTTCTGATTTCCCTTTGAAAGTGGCCTTGGTGATGCAAAAGTATAATTTTATATCTGTCAAATTCTTTGACCATTGGCATTTTGAATGGAATTATGTATTTGAAATTTAGGCTTATTAGCAAGTGTCCAATGAATTAAACTCATACCACATGTGTATTTAATGCTCAAGCATGTCTTACACAAAACTGGTGTAATAGAACTTTTTCATTTTGACATTAAATAGTAGGAAAAATACAGGTGTTAGCAATGACATTAATTAGGGTTCCATTCCATAACTGTTTACGAGAGCCAGATTCCTGCTATTGCTCAAGTGTAAAGGAAGGTCACACTAAATACTTGCCACTTTAGTCTATAGAAGCTGTATATTCTGATTTGTTTTCTGTTTTTTTTAATACTGCATCCTGTATTTTATGGTTGTATTCTAATAAAGAGACTGAGAAATAATTATATATGGTCATTATACTATTGCTAAAACAACAAATCTAATGGTGGCCTAAGACTTTTGCACAGTAATGTATATCTATAGGAATATCTATTTATAAGTACTTAAAACATATTCCCCTATGTGCAGAACATTGGAATGTGAAATATTTACAGTAAATACACAGTATAACACTTTATTAAAAAAGAATATTGCATAAATATGATTTTACATGTTTTCATCTACTTAACTGCAAAGGGCTCCAATGCTCATATATATGTCTATATGTGTGTAAATATATATATAGACATATGTACTGTATGTATCTCTATGTTAAAGCCCTGAGACCTCATATCTTTCAGCCCATATAACTTTTTTTGTGCAATATTTTTTTAATTAATTTTTATTAGATGGTATTATTTTTTTATTTTTCAAAAGGCTCTGGGGTTTATTTTTAAAATGTGTAAGAGGAACAAATTGTACAGATAGTGATGTCTAACTTTGTTTTTTGTTTTTTTTTAAAGAAAAATTATTTATTTTAATTTGTAGTATAAATGGGTCAAAAAGAAAAGAACCATAGCAATGGCACTGGTATAAACATTAATCACATTGGGGTTGAAGTTCGTAAGCAAACACATAGTAAATCATGTTATTCAATCCAGATGGAGTCTGATTGCAGTCTATGTAAGTTTGTATATTTGTAAGTTTGTATAAAAGTTCAAAGGTATACTGCTGCAATTTGGACTTTATTATTGTATACTTCATGTAGCCCATTTTACTCTTATTTGCAAATTTCCAATATTTTTATAATAAACAAAATTAATAACAAACAAGCAACATTTCCATGTAATATACAGTATATGAGGGTATGAATAGATCATGAGCCAAACTGTTAATTTTGTAATAATGCAATATGCCACCTAGTAAGGTCGTCAGTGTGAAGGGTTAGGGGTCCATGTATTCTGACAAGTGTTTATTTCTATAGGGGTCAGGAGGGAGGTATTGTTTTTTTGTTGGTTTTTATGTGCCGTGCATTAGGTATTATAGTGTGGATGTAGCTAAGGTGGTTATGAGGGTCTTGTGTCCCATAAGAACATTATATCTGCGTGCGTGTCAAGTGTGTTTGTTATGAGATTGTTGTACCTTTCTAGTTTAATGGTGATTTGTGTTTCCTGTAACCAAATTTGTAGGGTGGGAATTGTTTTTTTTTCCCACATTTGTGGAATAAGTTGGTGTGCACTATTTATCATTATCTGTTACAATTTAGCAAGTAGTTTGGATTCAAGTTTGGGATACCTATGAAACAGAAATATTGTTGGGTCAGAAGGTAGAGAAGTGCATATAGTGTTCTGCATGTATAATATGATAGATGTCCAACATGTTTGTATTTTGGGGCATGCCCACCCTATGTGGAACAAAGTGCCTTCATTTGAGCAGATCCTCCAGCAGTGGTTTTTAGGAGTTGAGAAAAATATATTTGAGTTTTTGTGGTGTGAGATACCACCTGGTTAGTAATTTGGTGTTGGTCTCTAAGAGTTTTGCCGAATGTGCTGATTTTTTAATAGAGATGAGAATTGAATGCCATTCTGCTGATAAAATTCAAAATTGTAAGTCTCTGTCCCAAGCCTTGGTGAAAGTCGGCATGTCGGTGTCAACTGGTGTGGTAAGCAGTTTATAGGTTAGCAAGACGGTGTGATGAATGGGTGAGGCTGAGCTACACATCTTTTTGAACTGAGTTTGTTGTGTTGTCAGGTTATGTTTATGTGTGGATTGGAGAAAATGGTTAAGTTGGAGGTATCTAAACCACATTGTAAAAAATCCATTACCTAGGTATTTGATGGATTGTCTGGGTAGCAATCTGCCATTTTCTACTAGCACATATGTGGGTAGTAGGAGGTGGATATCTTTGGTTCCAGTAGAAGTGAATGTTAGGCCTGTCTGGAAGCTGTGAGTGTGTAATATAGGTGTAAGTGGGGAGGAAATTGGGAAAAGGTTATGGTGGGTTTTGATTATTGCCGCTCAAGTTCTGTGTGTTTCTAGGATTATTGGATTGTTTAAATTCTTTAACTGAGATTGGCAAATATTGGTCCAGCATGAGGCTAATAATTGGGTATAGACTGAAAGTTTGTGTTCAAGTTTGACCAATTGTTTATGGTGGTGCTCGTCATACAAGCACCAGTCTATGATTCTTGAAAGAATGATAGCATTCCTATATTCACATACATTAGTGACTCCCCGTCCTCCTTCAGTGGGATTTCTATATAGGGTTGATTTGGCTATTCTAGGGGGGCTGGTTTTCCAGACATAAGAGTTTATGATTGATTGTAATTTTGGGATCATAGGGCTTGGAAGGGGGATGGGGACTGATAGTAAGACGTCCAAAAATTTTGGGAGTAGTGTAATTTTGGCTGCTCCAATTCTCCCAAGCCCGGATATTGATTTGGGAGACTATTTTGCAGTGTTTGAGGATATATTTGAGGTGAGGGTATAGTAGTTTAGTTTAATTAAGTCCGCCTGTTTTGGTAATAGATGTTTGCCTAGATATTTAATAGATTTGGTTTTTAACGAGAATGTGGCTAAGACTTGAAGGGAAATTAGATCCTTTTTTTCTTCATTGACCGTGAGAAGTTCTGATATTTCAAAGTTGAAAATTGGATAGTGTGTTATATGTTCTAAGGATAGAATAGGCAACTACAAAGTAGCTTAGAGGGTTAGTGAGGGTCATGAGGAGATCAACCACTAATAATACAAGTATATACGCTGAGGATTTGATTTTGATGCATTCAACCCTAGGTGAGATGCGTAGGATAGTGGCAAGAACCTCCATAGAGAGAACAAATAATAGGGAAGAGAGGGGCATCCCTGCCTTGTACCGTTTCGGATTGGGAAGGGGTCAGACAGTAGACCATTCACTTTAATTTTGGCGGAGGGGGTGGTATAAAGGGCAGACATATTTTAAATGAATTCTCTGGGTAGGCCAAGATGGAGTTGGTTGAGGTATTTGTTACATATCTTTTTGTGGTCCTCTATGTCACAGGTGGGGAATAAATTATATGGTTTGGTGTAGTATTTGCAAAACTCATTAGCTATTATATGGAATTTGTTGTTTTAGTGTAGTCATTAGTTGTCAGTGAATGAATATATGAAGAAGTGTGTTTACTCTTTAGGGCTTTGGCTAATAGTCTGCCTGGGTTGTTCCCTTGTATATAGTATTTTTGACGTAGGAGGAACACTGTGTTTTAGGATTTTATGTCTAGGAAATCATTGAGTTGCTTTCTGGCCTCGTCTAACTTTTTCTGAATTTCTAAGTCTTTAAGATATCTCTTGTGTGAGTAATCTAGTTTAGCTATTTCATGAGTAAGAGAAAGGTATTTTTGCCTGGCCTGTTTATTTTTAATGGCTTTATGTTTCATTAGAATGCCTCTAATTACACATTTGTGTGCTTACCATATTACAATTGGGGTGGTGCCGTCTGTGGTATTGATGTCAAAGTGTTCTTGGAGGGCCTGTAGATGGTATTATTATGAGTGTAACTGTACGTTGTAATGTATTTTGATATGTTTTGTGACACTTTTTTGTTTCACGAAACAGTTAACCAGAGCTCTGAAGTTAAGCTAACCTGACGGGCATTAACTTCAATTGCTGTGATAGAAAAACGTGTAAATACGCATAAACAGCACAGGGATGATTACAAATATAATGGCATACTATGTATGAATATAAACTAAACCTTTCTAAATGGCTATGGATTATATCTTAAAGATAAAGAGTAGCATACTATGTATGAATACAATGGTTTTAACAAACCCTAAATGGGTAATAGAAACAACAAAGTGCTGCGTATCTATGATATAAATACACGCTAGATGCAAATTACTGATACGTTATATCAAAAGATAAAAAATGGCATACTATGTATGAATAATGTTCACTACGTTGGATTGGAAGCAGAGTTCCGCTATATCAATCGATAAAGATTTGGCATACTATGTATGAATATAATTATTGCACTATCCTTATTGTAAAACTGAAAATAAAAAGTGTCATACTATGTATGAATGTAAGGATTTTAGCAACCCCTAAATAGGTAATAGAAACAACAAAATACTGCGTATCTATAATATAAATACAAGCTGGATGAAAATTAATAATGCGTTATATCAAAAGATAAAGAATGGCATACAATGGATGAATAAATGTTCACTACGTTGGATAGGAAGCAGAGTTCCGCTATATTTATCGATAAAGACTTGGCATACTATGTATGAATATAATTATTGCACTATGCTTATTGTAAAACTGAAAATAAACTGGAAAAAATGTGCTAAAAAATATATATGTAAATGGAGTATACAATAAAACACATATATAAAGACTAAAAATGGACACGATATAGCAGCTATATTAATACAATTTATTATTAGACATATACTGAGATACCATATATATCAAATATTCAAATTCTATGGTGACCGGTCACTGTAGATATAAAATACTAAAAAGTCTTAAAAATCTATCTTTGAAAAATTCTTCTTAGACCTTTGCGTCTGAATTCAATAAACGTTTCCAATAAGAGAAGTGTTTGTTTGCGGGAAACAAACTTTCATTCCTGTTTAATAAAGTTATTGTAGGACTTTTGTGAGACTTTTTCTTTTTCTTCCAATCGACCGTAGTGAACATTATTCATACTTAGTATGCCATTTTTTATCTTTTGATATAACTTATCACTAATTTGCACTTTGTTGTTTCTATTACCCATTTAGGGTTTGTTAAAATCATTGTATTCATACATAGTATGCTACTCTTTATCTTTAAGATATAATCCATAGCCATTTAGAAAGGTTTAGTTTATATTCATACATAGTATGCCATTATATTTGTAATCATCCCCATGCTGTTTATGCGCATTTACACATTTTTCTATCATTGTATCTCTTCTACACTGTATTTTGGGAACAGAGTAGTGTTTATGCAGGGGTAAGACTTGCGCACCAATACCTTTTTAATATTTTTATTAACTTCAATTGCGCACAAGCGATTGCTTTCAACTTGTAATATGAGTGAAAATCCCAGCTTTGCAGTGATTGGGCAGCCCCCTTCTCTTGTGTGACCAATCACATGAGAGAAGGGCCTGTCAATCACCATGAATGAACGCTGCTTCTTACATTACAGAAAGCTGCAAGCCTGCTCCACAAGTGCTCAATAGCAGCTTACTCAGCTCTACTTGTCATGCAAAATAAGCTGTTTACATACTAGTTAAGCCTTAGTAAAGAATCACCTTATTTAAAAACATACACTGTATACACATAATATTTATATATTCTACTCTGTCACCAATTTTATTTATTTTTTGTTTTGTTTGTTTTTTACTTTTAATTCCTGATATATGTTGTTGGGATATGTAAAAACCAAAGCTTTTAGTTAACTTTTTATTTTGAGAGCTATAGCATATAAGGTGAATGAGCTCACTGAACATTCAGAACTTTAGTTTTTTTGTGATAACTAGCACTAAATATATATATTACATTATCTTCACTATTATTTATTATTGGTATGTTTTACAATATTTCATATTTAATATTTCAATAGCACGCCTTAAGATAACTAATTCTTATTGTGCTCTAACCCAACGCCATGTTAGACCTACATTGCGGAACATGAATAGCATTATGCATAGTTTACATTCCAATAATCTTCACATTAAATATATATATAAATATGTGCAATCAATCATCTCTCATGCATGCTATAGATATGTATCTACATATTAACTATAAGACGGTGTGATGTATGGGTGAGGCTGAGCTACAATTTTTTTCAAACTGAGTTTGTTGTCATGTCAGGTTATGTTTATGTGTATATTGGAGAAAATGGTTAAGTTGGAGGTATCTAAACCACATTGTAAAAAATCCATCACCTAGGTGTTTGATGGATTGTCTGGGTAGTAATCTGCCATTTTCTACTATCACATATGTGGGTAGTAGGAGGTGGATATCTTTAGTTCCAGTAGAAATTAATGTTAGGCCTGGCTGGAAGCTGTGATTGTGTAATATAGGTGTAAGTGGGGAGGAAATTGTGGAAAGGTTATGGTGGGTTTTGATTATTGCCGCCCAAGTTCTGTGTATTTCTAGGATTATTGGATTGTTTAAATTCTTTAGCTGAGATTGGCAAATATTGGTCCGGCATGAGACTCCTAATTGGATATAGTCTGAAAGTTTGTGTTCAAGTTTGACCCATTGGAGCCTATCTATCAAGCTCCAAATGGAGCTTGATGCCCTGTGTTTCTGGCGAGCCTGCAGGCTCGCCAGAACAAGCAGTTATGAAGCAGCGGTCACAAAGACCGCTGCTCCATAACACTGTCCGCCTGCTCTGAGCAGGCGGGCAGTCATCGCCAGAATTCAACCCGATCAAGTATGATCGGGTTGATTGACACCCCTCTGCTGGCAGCCGATAGGGAGCTGCTGATGCAATGCTGAATACGGAGAGCTCAGTATTCAGCGAGGTCTGGCGGACCTGATCCGCACTGTCGGATCAGGTCCGTCAGACTTTAATAAATAGAGGCCATTGTTTACGATGGTGCTCGTCATACAAGATTACGGCGAGATTACAAGTTTTGCGGTAACTGGGGTGCGTTGCTAATGAGCTTTTTTTTTCTTACCGCTCCCTTAAGACAACGTTGGTATTACGAGTTTTCTGCAAGCTGGCGTTAGCCTTAAGAAAAGTGAGCGTTGAGCAAAATTTAGCTCCACATCTCACCTCAATACCAGCATTGCTTACGGTAGCAGTAAGCTGGCAAAACGTGCTTGTGCACGATTTCCCCATAGGAAACAATGGGGCTGAGCTGGCTAAAAAAAAAAAATAACAACTGCAAAAAAGCAGCGTTCAGCTCCTAACGCAGCCCCATTGTCTCCTATGGGGAAATTAATTTTATGTCTGCACATAACACCCTAACATGAACCCCGAGTCTAAACACCCCTAATATTTCACTTATTAAGCCCTAATATGCCATCCCCGCTATCGCTGACACCTACATTATATTATTATTAACCCCTAATCTGCCGCTCCGAACACCGCCGCCACCTACATTATACTTATGAACCCCTAATCTACTGCCCCCAACATCGCTGACACCTACATTATATTTATTAACCCCTAATCTGCCACCCCCCAATGTCGCTGCAACTATATTAAATTTATTAACCCCTAATCTGCCACCGCCAACGTCGCCGCCACAATTATAAATTTATTAACCCCCTAAGTCTAACCCTAACCCTAAAACCCCCCTAACTTAAATATAATTTAAATACATCTAAATAAATTTACTACAATCAAATAAAATATTCCTATTTATAACTAAATACTTACCTATAAAATAAACCCTAAGCTAGCTACAATATAACTAATAGTTACATTGTAGCTAGCTTAGGGTTTATTTTTATTTTACAGGCAACTTTGTATTTATTTTAATTGGGTACAATAGTTATTAAATAGTTATTAACTATTTAATAACTACCTAGCTAAAATAATTACAAAAGTACCTCTAAAATAAACCCTAACCTAAGTTACAATTACACCTAACACTACACTATAATGAAACTAATTACCTAAACTACCTACAATTAATTACAATTAAATTAAATAAACTAAATTATGAAAAAAAAACACTAAATTACAGAAACAATTACAGAAAAAAAAGAATTACAAGAATTTTAAAATAATTACACTTAATCTAATCCCCCTAATAAAATAAAAAAGCCCCCCAAAATAATAAAATTCCCTACACTATACTAAATTACAAATAGCCCTGAAAAGGGCCTTTTGCAGGGCATTGCCCCAAAGTAATCAGCTCCTTTACCTGTAAAAAAATAAAATACCCCCCAACATTAAAACCCACCACTCACACACCCAACCCTACTCTAAAACTCAGCCAATCCCCCCTTAAAAAAAAACCTAACACTACCCCCTTGAAGATCACACTACCTTGAGCCATCTTCACCCAGCCAGACACAAGTGGTCCTCCAGAGGGTCCGAAGTCTTCATACTATCCGTCCAGAAGAGGACATCCAGACCGGCAGAAAGCTTCATCCAGGCGGCATCTTCTATCTTCATCCTTCCAGAGCGGAGCGGGTCCATCTTCAAGACATCTGACGCAGAGCATCCTCTTAATCCGACGGTTGACGACTGAATGACTGGTCCTTTAAGTGACGTCATCCAAGATGGCGTCCCTTGAATTCCGATTGACTGATAGATTCCTATCAGCCAATCGGAATTAAGGTAGGAAAAATCCTATTGGTTGATTGATTGTTCAATCCGATTGGCTGATCCAATCAGCCAATAGGATTGAGCTTGCATTCTATTAGCTGTTCCAAGCCAATAGAATGCGAGGTCAATCCTATTGGCTGATTGCCTCAGCCAATAGGATTTTTCCTACCTTAATTCCAATTGTCTTGAAGATGGACCCGCTACGCTCTGGAAGGATGAAGATAGAAGATGCTGCCTGGATGAAGCCTTCTGCCTGTCTGGATGTCCTCTTCTGGCCAGATAGGATGAAGACTTTGGACCCTCTGGAGGACCACTTGTGCCCGGCTGGGTGAAGACGGCTCAAGGTAGGGTGATCTTCAAGGGGGTAGTGTTAATTTTTTTATAAGGGGGGATTGGGAGTGTAGGTGGTGGGTTTTAATGTTGGGGGGTATTGTATTTTTTTTTACAGGTTAAAGAGCTGATAACTTTGGGGCAATGCCCCGCAAGAGGCCCTTTTAAGGGCTATTTGTAATTTAGTATAGGGTAGGGAATTTTATTATTTTGGGGGGCTTTTTTATTTTATTAGGGGGATTAGATTAGGTGTAATTAGTTTAAAATTCTTGTAATTCTTTTTTTTTTGTAATTTAGTGGGGGTTTTTTGTAATTCAGTTTATTTCATTTAATTGTAATTGATTGTAGGTAGTTTAGGTAATTAGTTTAATTATAGTGTAGTGTTAGGTGTAATTTTAACTTAGTTTAGGGTTTTTTTACAGGTACTTTTGTACTTATTTTAGCTAGGTAGTTATTAAATAGTTAATAACTATTTAATAACTATTGTACCTTGTTAAAATAAATACAAAGTTGCCTGTAAAATAAATATAAATCCTAAGATAGCTACAATGTAACTATTAGTTATATTGTAGATAGCTAAGGGTTTATTTTATCGGTAAGTATTTAGTTTCAAATAGGATTATTTTAATTAATTATGGTAAATTTATTTAGTTTAATTTAAATTATATTTAAGTTAGGGGGGTTAGACTTAGGTTTAGACTCAGGTTTAGGGGTTAATACATTTAATATAGTAGCAGCGACGTTGGGGTTGGAAGATTAGGGGTTAATAAATGTAGATAGGTGTCAGCGATGATAGGGACAGCAGATTAGGGGTTATTAAAATTTAACTAGTGTTTGCGAGGTGGGAGTGCTATGGTTTAGGGGTTAATACATTTATTAAAGTGGTGGCGTTGTCCGGTCGGCAGATTAAGGGTTAAACATTTTAGTTAAGTATTTCCGATGTGTGGGGGCCTCGGTTTAGGGGTTAATAGGTAGTTTATGGGTATTAGTGTACTTCTTATCACTTTAGCTAAGAGCTTTATGTTCTGGCGTTAGCCCATAAAACTCTTAACTACTGACTTTTAAATGTGGTAGGAGTCTAAACAGGAGAGGGTCTACCGCTCACTTTTTCAGGAGATCGTAATACCGGCGTTAGGAAAATCCCATTAAAAAGATGGGATACGCAATTCATGTAAGGGGATTTGCGGTATGCTAAAATCGCACAAAAAAAAGGGAGCGGTAGACCCTTTCCTGCCTGACTCGTAATACCAGCGGGCGTTAAAAAGCACCGTTGGGACCCCTCAACGCTCCTTTTTAAGGCTAATGCAAGACTCGTAATCTAGCCGTATGATTCTTGAAAGAAATATAGCATTCCTATATTCACGTACATTAGGGACTCCCTGTCCTCCTTCAGTGGGATCTCTATATAGGGTTGATTTGGCTATCCTAGGGGGGCTGGTTTTCCAGACATAAGAATTTATGATTTATTGTAATATTGGGATCATAGGGCTTGGAAGAGGGATGGGGACTGTTAGTAAGATGTACAAAAATTTTAGGAGTAGTGTCATTTTGGCCGCTCCAATTCTCCCAAGCTAGGATATTAATTTGGGAGACTATTTTGCGGTGTTTGGGGATATATTTGAGTTGAGGGTATCATAGTTTAGTTTAATTAAGTCCGCCTGGTTTGGTGATAGATGTTTGCCTAGATATTTAAGGGATTGGGTTTTTAACGAGAATGTGGCTAAGACTTGAAGGGAAATTAGATCCTTTTTTTCTACATTGGCCGGAAGAAGTTCTGATATTTCAAAGTTGATTGAAAAATTGGATAGTGTGCCATATGTTTTAAAGATAGTATGGGCAGCTGCAAAGTAGCTTAGGGGGTTAGTGTGGGGCATGAGGAAAACCATCCGTGAATAATGCAAGTTTATATTCTGAGGTTTTGATTTTGCTGCCTTCAACCCTAGGTGAGATGCATAGGATAGTGGCAAGAACCTCCATAGAGAGAACAAATAATAGGGGTGAGAGGGGGCATCCCTGCCTTGTACCGTTTCGGATTGGGAAAGGGTCAGACAGTAGACCATTCACTTTAATTTTGGTGGAGGGGGTGGTATATAGGGCAGAAATATTTTAAATGAATTCTCTGGGTAGGCAAAATTTGTGAAGGGTGCAAATTAGGAACGTTCAATCTAGTCTATCGAACATCATCGGCATTTGTTGAAATGAAGAGTGTTTGAATTTTATGTTTGTGGGAGTAGTGGAGTAAGTGTAATTCTTTGACATTATTGTCCTTAGCTTCTCTTTGTAGTACAAATCCTGTTTGGTCATTGTGGATCAGGTATTGGAGAGATAGGTTGAGTCAGTTGACGAGTATTTTGGAGTACATTTTTAGGTTGATATTGAGTAAAGAAATGGGTCTGAAGTTGGATGGGGAATTAGTTGGTTTTAATGGGTTTGGGCAATATAGTTATGTTTGCTTCTAACATGCTAGTTGGGAATGGATGATCAGGGCCTATAAAGTTGAATGAGTGAGATTTTGTTTAAATAGCTTGTAGTAAAAATTACTAAAGCCATCTGGTCCAGGACTCTTTCCTTGTTTATGGGATTTGATAGCATCCTCCAATTCTTGTTGGGTGATGGCTTGTTCTAGAATTTGAAGCTGTTCAGAGTGGATCTGGGGAAGATGGAGTTGGTTGAGGTATTTGTTACATATCTTTTTGTGGTCCTGTATGTCACTGGTGGGGAATAAATTATATGGTTTGGTGTAGTATTTGCAAAACTCATTAGCTATTGATTTGGAATTTGTTGTTTTAGTGTAGTCATTAGTTGTCAGTGAATGTATATATGAGGAAGTGTGTTTATTCTTTAGGGCTTTGGCTAATAGTCTGCCTGGTGGATTTTATGCCTGGGAAGTCAATGGGGCCCATTTATCAAAGGGCTTGTGGACCTGATCCGACACTGCGGATCAGGTCAGCAAGACCTCGCTAAATGCGGAGAGCAATACGCTCTCCGCATTTAACATTGCACCAGCAGCTCACAAGAGCTGCTGGTGCAACGCCGCCCCCTTCTCACTCGCGGCCAATCAGGGAGGTGTCAATCCCAGCAGGGAGGTGTCAATCAACCCGATCGTATTCGATCGGGTTGATTTCCGGCGATTCCTGTCCGCCTGCTCAGAGCAGACGGACAGGGTTATGAAGCAACGGTCTATGTGACCGCTGCTTCATAAGTTGTGTTTCTGGAGAGTCTGAAGACTCGCCAGAAACACGGCCCTTCAAGCTCCGTACGGAGCTTGATAAATGGGCCTGATTGAGTTGCTGTCTGGCCTGGTCTAACTTTTTCTGACTTTCTAAGTCTGTAAGATGTCTCTTGTGTGAGTAATCTAGTTTAGCCATTTCATGTGTAAGAGAAACGTATTTTTGACTGACCTGTTAATTTTTAATGGCTTTATGTTTCATTAGAATGCCTCTAATTACACATTTGTGTGCATCCCATATTACAATTGGGGGGGTGGTGTTGTCTGTGGTATTGATGTCAAAGTGCTCTTGGAGGACCTGTAGATAGTATTATTATGAGTGTAACTGTACTTTGTAATGCATTTTGATGTGTTTTGTGACACTTTTTAGTTTCACAAAACAGTTAACCAGAGCTCTGAAGTTACGCTAACACGACAGGCATTAACTTCAATTGCGCTCAAGCGATTACTTTCAACTTGTAATATGAGTGAAAGACACAGCGTTGCAGTGATTGGCCAGCCCCCTTCTCTTGTGTGAACAATCGCATGAGAGAAGGGCCTGTCAATCACTCTGAATGAACACTGCTTCTTACATTACAGAAAGCTGCAAGCCTGCTCCACAAGTGCTCAATAGTAGCTTACTCAGCTCTATGTGTCATGCAAAATAAGCAGTTTACATACTAGTTAAGCCTTAGTAAAGAATCTCCTTATTTAAAAACATTTTTGTAACAATTCAAAAATTAAATATATATACTGTATACACATATTATTTATATATTCTGCTCTGTCACCAATTTTATTTACAGGGAGTGCAGAATTATTAGGCAAGTTGTATTTTTGAGGATTAATTTTATTATTGAACAACAACCATGTTCTCAATGAACCCAAAAAACTCATTAATATCAAAGCTGAATAGTTTTGGAAGTAGTTTTTAGTTTGTTTTTAGTTATAGCTATTTTAGGGGGATATCTGTGTGTGCAGGTGACTATTACTGTGCATAATTCTTAGGCAACTTAACAAAAAACAAATATATACCCATTTCAATTATTTATTTTTACCAGTGAAACCAATATAACATCTCAACATTCACAAATATACATTTCTGACATTCAAAAACAAATCAAAAACAAATCAGTGACCAGTATAGCCACCTTTCTTTGCAAGGACACTCAAAAGCCTGCCATCCATGGATTCTGTCAGTGTTTTGATCTGTTCACCATCAACATTGCGTGCAGCAGCAACCACAGCCTCCCAGACACTGTTCAGAGAGGTGTACTGTTTTCCCTCCTTGTAAATCTCACATTTGATGATGGACCACAGGTTCTCAATGGGGTTCAGATCAGGTGAACAAGGAGGCCATGTCATTAGATTTTCTTCTTTTATACCCTTTCTTGCCAGCCACACTGTGGAGTACTTGGACGCGTGTGATGGAGCATTGTCCTGCATGAAAATCATGTTTTTCTTGAAGGATGCAGACTTCTTCCTGTACCACTGCTTGAAGAAGGTGTCTTCCAGAAACTGGCAGTAGGACTGGGAGTTGAGCTTGACTCCATCCTCAACCCAAAAAGGCCCCACAAGCTCATCTTTGATGATACCAGCCCAAACCAGTACTCCACCTCCACCTTGCTGGCGTCTGAGCCGGACTGGAGCTCTCTGCCCTTTACCAATCCAGCCACGGGCCCATCCATCTGGCCCATCAAGACTCACTCTCATTTCATCAGTCCATAAAACCTTAGAAAAATCAGTCTTGAGATATTTCTTGGCCCAGTCTTGACGTTTCAGCTTGTGTGTCTTGTTCAGTGGTGGTCGTCTTTCAGCCTTTCTTACCTTGGCCATGTCTCTGAGTATTGCACACCTTGTGCTTTTGGGCACTTCAGTGATGTTGCAGCTCTGAAATATGGCCAAACTGGTGGCAAGTGGCATCTTGGCAGCTGCACGCTTGACTTTTCTCAGTTCATGGGCAGTTATTTTGCGCCTTGGTTTTTCCACACGCTTCTTGTGACCCTGTTGACTATAATGCTTCAGAAGCTTTGCAATTTTAAGAGTGCTGCATCCCTCTGCAAGATATCTCACTATTTTTGACTTTTCTGAGCCTGTCAAGTCCTTCTTTTGACCCATTTTGCCAAAGGAAATGAAGTTGCCTAATAATTATGCACACCTGATATAGGGTGTTGATGTCATTAGACCACACCCCTTCTCATTACAGAGATGCACATCACCTAATATGCTTAATTGGTAGTAGGCTTTCGAGCCTATACAGCTTGGAGTAAGACAACATGCATAAAGAGGATGATTTGGTCAAAATACTCATTTGCCTAATAATTCTGCACTCCCTGTATGTATGTATGTATGTATAAATATATATATATATATATATATATATATATATATATATATATATATATATATATATATACACACTTGATTATATATATATAGGTAAATATATATATATATATATATATATATATATATATATATATATATATATATATACATATATTTATAGGAAAATCTATTTGTAAATACATAGAACATATTCTGCTATGTGCAGAACATTAGAATGTTAAATATTTAAAATAATTACATAGTATAGCACTTTAATAAATGTTAATATTGCATAAATATGAATTTACATGTTTACATCTACTTGATTGTAACGGCTCCAATGCACTTCTATATATCTATAGATGTAAATGTCTTTAAATACATATCTATACATATGAATACATAAATACATTTGTACACACAAACACACACACACACACACACACATATGAATACATAAATACATTTGTACACACACACATATATATATATATATATATATATATATATACATCTACATATTTAGACATGTATATGCATGTATCTCTATGTTAAAGTTCATTATCTGCCTTTTTTTTTCTAACATCTGAGACCTCATATCTTTCAGGCCTTGTAACTTTTTTGTGCGTTTTTTAAAATATTTTTTTAGATAGTCTTAATATGAAACTCTGAGGACGTGCAATCTGGACATGCATTAACTTGAATTGTGTTCAAGCGATCAAATTTACTTTTATCTTATAATACACCTGGCACGGGCAAACAGCAGTGATAAACCCCTTTTCACTCACACATAACTGTTAGCGCACCACTCATAACCTGGCCCTATATTTATACTCTGCCCAAACTTTCCTAATACTCGCTGCATTCGTCATTATAAGACCATTCTTCATTAAATTGACAGTCAACACCAGAATTTTTGTTGTTTTAAAAGATAGATAATCTCTTAATTACCAATTCCCCAGTTTTGCATAACCAACACAGTTATAATTATATACGTTTTACCACTGTAATTACTTTGTATCTAAGCCTCAGCAGACTGCCCCCTTATTTAAGTTCTTTTGACAGACTTGCATTTTAGCCAATCAGAGCTGTCTCCATGGTAAAGTCTCGTGCATGAGCTCAAGGATATCTATATGAAACACGTGAACTAATGCCCTCTTGTGGTGAAAAACTATCAAAATGCATTTAGATTAGAGGTAGCCTTCAAGGTCTAAGAAATTAGCATATGAACCTCCTAGGTTTAGCTTTTTAACTAAGAATACCAAGAGAACAAAGCAAAATTAGTGATAAAAGTAAATTGGAAAGGTGTTTAAAATTACATGCCCTATTTGAAACATGAAATTTTTTTGCAAATTGACTGTCCCTTTAACACAAAATTGCTATTAAATTAATATCATTACAAATAGGACACACCCACTCAAGCATGTCTATAATGACGATATATTGTTATGATACAATGGATTAGATTTATAAATGTACTGTAGTGGATCATGTCCGCCGCACATTGATAAATGCCGACAGCATACGCTAGCGAAATGCTTGTGCAATGCCACCCCCTGCACATTCACGGCCAATCAGCCCCTAGCAAGGGGTGTCAATTAACCCGATCATATACGATCGGGCTGATTGCTGTCCACCACCTCTGAGGTGGCGGACAAGTTAAGGTGCAGCGGTCTTATGACTACTGCTTCTTAACTCCTGTTTCCGGAAAGCCTGAAGGCTTGCACGGAAACAGATGCATACAGGGCTTGATAAATCAGCCCCATAGTATTTGTGATACATGATAGCTATAAAATCACTGAGTGCTAAGTTACTCTTTGCTGTCTATTTAAAATCACACTCACCCTAGTCATACTTGATCTTGACTGGAGCACTCTATGGCCTAGATTACAAGTCGAACACAAAATAGCGCTTTTGTGCGCACAATATTAATAGTAATAGTAATACCGGTGCAGGCAAATGTGTGCTCGTATTACAAGCAAAGCACAATGTGAACGCGACCTCGTGTTTGCATTGCATAGAAGCTATGCACTCACAAGAGCACACTTCCATATGTTCCAATGGGAGCCTCATTCTGATGCCAATAGGCATGGCAAAGAACCGAGCACAGCACAGGGGGTAAGTTGCTTAGTGTTGGGCAGCAAAGTTGATATATATATGTATATGAATGTATACATATATATATATATATATGTGCTTATATGTGTATATACACATACTGTATTAACACATGGATTATCATATACATATATAGTTATGTGTTTATATGTGTATATACACATACTGTATTAACACATGGATTATCATATACATATATAGTTATGTGTTTATATGTGTATATACACATACTGTATTAACACATGGATTATCATATACATATATAGTTATGTGTTTATATGTGTATATACACATACTATATTAACACATGGATTATCATATATGTATATTTACAGTATAGAACACAGTCCCCATAGACTGCCATGTAAATACATCCCTCACTGTAACCCTTTATAACTGCTTCATGCACTTATTTTAATTTTATTTTGGGGGAAATTGGAAGGCATTTATTTAATTAACCAGAGGTCTGACCTCTGGTTAATGAATTCTAGTGCTAAGTGCCACCTCAAGCTCATGGTAGCATTAACCAACTGCTTGTAATGGCTGGTTCTTTAGCATGCACCGTAAACAGGCTAATTTGCCCCTTTACGGGCACACATTAATTAACATTTCACTTGTAATCTAGCCCTTTATGGGGCATGTATTATTATTCTCACTTTAGTAAGATGTTTACCTAGAACTAAAAAAAAATTGAACTTAATATATCTAAATAATGTTACTAATATCTAGTATCAGTAACACTTCCAATTGCGTAAAATTTTATATATATATATATATATATATATATATATATATATATATATATATGTGTGTGTGTGTGTGTGTGTGTTATAAAATATGTCCATTTATAATGGAGGAGCTAATATATATCCACTGTAAGAGCATATTTAGGTATCATACAATGTTTAGGTTTTGTGGTTGGTATTATAATAATCATCATCATCATTATCCATATTATTAATGTTATGGTTGTCATTATGGTCCTCCTTAATTTAGCATTGTTATTTATTTCTATTGCTCCAACATACAGCTATGTATTAGGTATAAGGTACCCCCATTAATAATTACATAAAAAGATGTCCTGTATATAGACATAGATTCATACTTTTCTCATTGATACTTAACTGATCATATATCTTTGATTAGATTTTTTTTAATGAGCAACAATTGCAGAGACCAGAACTTATGGCAGAAATACCAGTAACTAACTTGGTGGGAGATCCTTATTTTATTCTATCTATTAAGTACAATTCCTGTTAGTTATATTACAGTTATATACCTATATCACAACATTTACCTTTGTCTTTTTCTTATTAGAATAAAGTCCATCGTAACATTTTATCAGGTATGTTGCCACGAGTAATGCTATTTTTAATCCCAAACTATCAATAAATTTACTTTGAGGTCCATATAAGTGATAGCATTCAAATATGTTCTAGAAGACAATTTATTTGTTTTAACCAAATCTTCTGCAAACAATGTGCAGCAACAAGGTGGACTCAAAGCAGTAATATGGAGGATAAAAATAAGACAATAATTACATTTTTTATTCTTAAAGGAATATCAGATATTCCTAGACTGCAAGCTCCAATCTTTATTGTTATTCTTTTTATTTATGTCTTCACAATTGGTGGCAACACAACCATTCTTCTTCTTGTCTGCATAGATCCTAAGCTTCACACTCCCATGTACTTCTTCATAGGGAATTTGTCCCTCATGGATATGTTCTCCATCACTGCCTCATTACATAGGGTCCTCAATGGCTTCATAACGGGGGATAACACCATTTCGTTCCATGCCTGTATGGCACAAATGTATATATATGCATCAATGACTGGTGCTGATATGTATATACTAACAGCCATGAGTTATGACCGATATGTGGCCATCTGTAACCCCT
Organism: Bombina bombina; assembly: GCF_027579735.1. NCBI lineage: Eukaryota > Metazoa > Chordata > Amphibia > Anura > Bombinatoridae > Bombina > Bombina bombina. The sequence continues at coordinate 536,799,460 of NC_069505.1, read as the reverse complement.
TGCATTATCCAATGGTCATGAGAAATACAGTCTGTGTTCTTTTGACATTCTTCTGTTGGTTCCTGAGTTTTCAAAACAATACAATCCCTATATTTATTTGGTCACACATTTCATGTTATAGTTCCAATATAGTCAACCATTTTTTTTTGTGATTTTGTGCCTCTGATGGAACTTTCCTGCAATGAAAAGTCTGTTTTGGAGAATTTTCTCTTTATATATGGAACACCTATGATTCTCATTCTTGTTTTTCTAACTATTATGTCATACACAATCATCATTGACACAATCTTGAGGATCCCCTCCAGCACTGGTAGACATAAAGCCTTCTACACATGCGCCTCACACCTCACAGTCTTCTTTCTTTTTTATGTATCAATCTTTTTTGTATACTTGAGTCCAAATACTATGGACAGTTTGTCATTTAAAAAAATGTCCTCTTTGTTTAACACAGCACTTGTCCCTTTGCTAAACCCATTTATTTATAGCTTGAAAAATAAAGATATGAAATCAGCCCTTAAACGGCAGCTTCACTTTTTATGGTGAAAGCTTAAAGGGACATGAAACACAATTTTTTTTCTATCATAATTCCAAGAGAGCAATCAATTTTAAATAACTTTCCAATTTATTTATTTTATTTAATTTGTATCATTATATTTATATGCTTCAAAAGTATACCTAGGTAGGCTCAGAAGCTGCTGATTGGTGGCTGCACATATATGCCTTTTGCCATTGGCTTTCAGTTAGCCCCAGTAGTGCATTGCTGCTCTTTCAACAAAAGAAACCAAGAGAATAAAGCAAATTAGATAATCTATATGAATCATGGAAGAAAGGTTTTAAATTTTATGTCCCTTTAAGTTGATGGATTTCTAAAAGGTTAAAAATTGTGAGGACATCTTCTTGTAGTAGAAATTCACTTTTACATAATTATATGTGATAATGTTAGTTTTTAATAATCCAAAGGACAGGACCAGCATTCCAACTAAATATCCAAAAAATATATACAGTTTTTATATGGTGCCACCTCTCAAAGGTCCACCCAAGTAAGTCAAAATAACAGAAAAGTTAGTACTCTGAAAGGATAACTTTTCTTTTTTTTTTTTTTTTTTTTTTTTTAATTTTTATTGAGATAATTCCAAAATATACATAGAAAAGCATTTGGAAAAAAGACAAGAAAAAACAAAAAACAAATAGAAAAACTGTTACATTAACATCAATTGTTACAATGGATAATTGTTTGTTACAATTAGGCAATTAATTTTATAACCAGTAGGACTCGAGGTTGAGCATTTTTGATGGGTTGGACAACAAGTACCAATTGGCTGACACTCAAGAGTGATATTATACAATAGATATGTTTATGATGGAAGTGACCTTTGTGGGAATGTCCGTGACCCTGTTCTGACTGTCATGAAGTAGCTCTGTGTTGTAAGTATGTTTCGGCTCTAAATGTAGGGATGTTTTATGCTAGATTTTAGTTTCATAGTGTATTAATTAATAGGATTGGGCAAGTGGATGGGTTGCTGTTGGCTGTTGATGTATTCTTCCCATAGAAATGATATGTTATGGAATTCTTCTACCCGCCTAGTGCTGGTATAATGATATTTCTCCAGTTGGAGATAGTGTGTCACCCTGGACCTCCAGACCGCGGGGGATGGCAGGTCAGGTCTTTTCCAATTAAGAGGGATTAGTCTCTTAGCAGAACTGACCAGAATTGTAAGGAGTGATCTTTTTAGTTTGCATGAAATTTTGGGAAATTTATTGAAAAGAAAAACCCACGGGGTTAACGGAAGTGATGCACCCATAGCTTTTTCAATCTCTGGTATGAGGGAGTACCAGAAGGATGATGCTGTCGGGCATGTCCACCAGATATGTGCAAAAGTGGCTGGCTCTCCGCAATTCCTCCAACACATGGAAGTCGTGTTGGGGAATAGGTGGTGTAAACGAACTGGTGTGTAGTACCATCTGCTTAGCAGTTTGATATTCCTTTCTAGTATCGAAATGGATGATGAAGCTTTTGTCATCTGGTGAAAGATTATATTCCAATCTGATGGGTCCAGGGCTACCTCCAAGTCCTTTTCCCATTTAGCTACATATGTAGGGGGTGTCGAGTGGGACACTCGTGATAATATTTGGTATGTTAAAGATAAGATTCCTCTCTGTGGGTGAGAATGAAAGCATATGGCCTCGAATTGAGAGAGTTGCCTCTTAAATTGAAGTCTGGAAGCGTGTGTTGTTAAGTAGTGTTTCAGTTGTGTGAAAGTGTACCAGTTTTGGAAGTTGGCCCCGAGGATGTCGCATAAGGTCTGTTGTGATTGAATTTCCTCTTTATTATATAGAAGATGATGTGGGATAGAGCTTTGTAAAAAAGGGGTGGTTTGGGTTAGGTCCGGGTTTTTTTTCAAGAATGGAAATGGTGTGTTCTTGCTTGTCGGGGTCAGAGGGGAATGTGTGGTGGAGACTGTGGGGTATTTCCGAAGTATTTTGTCCCATTGTTTAAAGGTTTCGTGTACCAATCTAGGGGTTGTATGAAATAGTTTACGTTGGGCGTTAGGGATCCAGCAGTTCCCGCACAAGTAATGACAGTCCGAAAGTGATTGCTCTAGCTGTACCCATTCCTTATTCATGTTATGTTTACACCAGTCAACTATTCGCGTTAGGAAAACTGCCTGTCTGTAGCGCAATAAATTTGGGGCTCCAATCCCCCCTAACTCCTTCGGGCGGTATAGGGTGGAAGTAGCGATGCGAGGCCTTTTGTGCGACCATATAAAACAGTTTATTTGTTTCTGTAGGGAGAACAATAGGCGATCAGGGAGGGGAACTGGGAGAGTTTGTAAATAATACAGGATTTTGGGCAGGATAATCATTTCGATCGCATTGATTTTCCCTAGCCAGGAGAGGGGTTTATATTTCCATGAGTTGAGGATTGTTTGGGTTGTTGAAATAAGGGTTTTATAGTTTAGGGAGACTATGGTTTCTATAGACGGCGAGATAAATACCCCTAAGTATTTTATTGCCTTAGGTTGTATGCGAAAGTGGTAAGTTTGTTGTATTTTCTCTGTTATATTAGGGTGTAAGTGTATGGTCAATAGTTCGGATTTTGAGATATTTATTTTGAAGTTGGAGTACGATCCGTACGTTTGTAGCGTTCGTAATAAGGGGGGCAGTGATGCTTCAGGGTCCTTCAGCGTTAAAAAAATATCATCGGCATAAAGGGTTATTTTATATGTGTTAGGTCCGATCTCCATGCCAAGGATGTTAGTATTGTGTCTGATGTGGAAGGCAAGTACTTCCATCGCCAGTATAAATAAAAGTGGAGAGAGCGGGCAACCCTGACGTGTTCCATTTTTAATGTTAAAAGGGGGAGAAATAGAGTCGTTGAGTTTAATTTTGGCTTGAGGGTTATTATAAAGTGCGAATATTTTTCCTATAATTTGTTGAGGGAAGCCAAATGTGTGCAAAGTTTGTTTTAGGAAAGACCAATCTAGCCTATCAAAGGCCTTTTCTGCATCCATGGCCAAGAATGCTGATGGTATCTTTTGGGTGGTGGCATATTCCATAAGGTCTAGTATTTTGGTGGTATTATCCCTGGCCTCTCTAGAGGGCGTGAAGCCTGCTTGGTTAATATGTATGATTGAGGGTAGGATAAAATTTATTCTGGTAGCTATAATTTTTGCAAACAATTTTACATCAAAATTCAGGAGGGAAATGGGACGGAAATTCATAGGTGTGTTTGGAGGTTTACCTGGTTTCGGAAGCACCACGACCTGTGCCTCTAGCATTGTAGATGGGAAGGGGTTATTGTCTGTTACTTCATTGAATATCATAGTGAGGTGGGGTATCAATGTATCTGAAAAGGTTTTGTAGTATTTGGCCGTAAAGCCATCAGGCCCTGGGCTTTTCCCATTTTTAAGGGACTTGATAGCTGTTTGGACTTCTTGAGGGGTAATTGGGTTGTCAAGTAGATTTTTTTGGTCTTCTGTCAGTGTGGGTGTCGGGAATTGTGCGATATACTCTTTAAGTTTAGTAAAATGATCTGTTGTATGACTGTCATTTTGGAGATTATATAACGATGTGTAGTATGCGTGGAAGGCCTGTAAGATGTCAGGGGTTGTCTGAAATGGGTTTCCTTTGGGATTTTGTATTTCATAAATGTGTGATTTGAGTCTCTTTTTCTTTAACGCTCTGGCTAAAAGTTTACCTGATCTATTATTTTCGAAATAAAACAAACTATTAGTTTTTTTGCGTTGAAGCTGGTATTCTAGATCTAGAAAATTGTCTAATTCTGTTTGAATAGACTGAAGCTCAGTTAGAATATTGGTGTTTTCTGGGGATCTTTTATGTGCGTGCTCTAGCTGTGCATATCTTGTTGTTAGGTCTTGATAAAGTTTGCGATGGGTCTTTGTGTGGTGGGCCTTTATCTTGATCAACTCTCCACGGAGTACACATTTATGTGCCTCCCAAATTGCAAAGTTATTTTTTATCGACCGAGAGTTGATGGTAAAATATTCTGCTATAGACTTGGCGAGCTTAGGAGCCAAATCTGGGTTGTCCAAAAGGCTATCGTCTAGTTTCCATTGTTATGAGGTATGGGGGGTGTTGGGCCAGGTGAATTTGAGCTGGACAGACGAGTGGTCTGACCAGAATGTTGGTAGTATTTCGCACTTGTTTATGTGGGAAAGACCGCTTTGGTTAGTAAGGATGTAATTTAGCCTGCTATAAGATTTGTTGGGGTGGGAGAAGAAGGTGTAGTCTCTTTTCTCTTTGTGTAAGAATCTCCAAGTGTCGTAGAGCTTTATGTCTCTCATTCCCTGCCAAATGAATTTGGAAAGTTTTTTGGGAATTTGTATGTTCACATTGGTGCTATCAATAGTGGGTTGCAGCGGCACGTTGAAGTCCCCTGATAAGAAGATCGGGCCTTTTGCCAGATCCACTATCCTAGTGAACATATTGCAGAAGAAGGGTAGTTGATGGGTATTGGGGGCATATATATTTATGAGTGTTATAGGTCTTCCATACAATAGACCTGTCAGGCCCAGGTAACGACCTTCTTTGTCTGCTGTCTTTTGGATCATGGTAAACGGGACAGATTTGTGTATCAGGATGCTCACTCCATTTTTCTTTTGCGGGCCTGTGCTATGGAAGTGTGTGGTGAAGTGTTTCCCAAAGTATTGTGGTATGTGGTGTGATTTAAAATGCGTTTCTTGGAGGAAGAGGATATCTATATGTCTTTTTGATAGATCAGACAGGGCCTTCGATCTTTTTATTGGTGAATTAAAGCCTTTGACGTTTTGAGTCAGTAGGGTCAGTAGAGGCGGTGTGTTAGAGGTCATTAATGGTAGTGGGGGATTGTATATTGCTGTGGAGTGATTGAGTGTTAAGGCATGTATTGGTACAAGGCTCGAGAATAAGACTGTTGTTTTTGAGTATTGCAACAAGTGATAGGATTACATTAAACTGGGTGCACATCAAGTAACAATATGTCACATCAGACAAAACACACAAAAAAAACATTTCAAACAGAATAAACAGGAAAAAGGCTCTCTGCCTAACATAGGTCATTTCTGAGAGCGCTTATGAAGGGGAAAACTGTTGACTAGCCCTTTGGATGTGTTAAAAAAAAAAAAAGCTATTATCCCTTAGATTGGGGGTGCCCAAAGCCATTATAGTTCAAACAAATGTATGTCTATCAGCGCCACAATAATACCATACAAGCTATATCTAATAGAGGCGGAGTCTCCCAACCAGACTCCGATATGTGAATGAAAAATAGAATGCCGAGATACAGCGCTACACTACCCCCAAAAGAGGGTTGTGTTGCTAAAGATGGTGTCCACGACTATAGAAATATATATTAATATGAATATATTGATAAAAATATATATATATTATATAAAACGTTAAAACGTTAAACCGTTAAAAAAGGTAATGGGTGTGAAATACAATTTTAGAAATATTATAAAATTAACAATCGTTTTATTAACATAAAATTACAATTAAAATAGGTATCCAAACTGATGGAATGTCCCATACAATGTTCAAGGAGTACAGGCCCATACAAAATCCAATTAGTAACGTCCCATACAGAAATGTCCAAAAAAATGTGTCCAAAAAACAGTAGGTGTCCCCAAAAATATAATAAGTAAAAAGTCCAAAGCTGAGTGTCTAAAAATTATGTGTAAGTGGCAATCCAAATGTATATATATATATATATATATGTATATATATATAAATATATATATGTATATATATATATATATATATATATATATATATATATATATATATATATATATATATATATATATATATATATATATATATATATATACATATATATATGTGATGTGCTGAAAACTCCAATCCAGGTGAAAAAATCAAATAATTGTGAAAAAATATATGAAAAAAGATAAAAAGATAAAAAATAAAAATATAAAAATATATGAGTTGTGATCAGCAACCCATATAGTAAAAATAAATATATATATATATATATATAATAATAAATTGATCTAGTGAAGACAACACGGAGCTCCGGATTTACGCTGCACTCATGGCAGCAGCCGGCTCCGCCCCCCCTGAAAGGATAACTTTTATTGAAGAAAGAGCAACTTTTTGGGGCTCCGGCCCTTTTGTTAGTATTAATTTTTTCCCTAGAATTAGTATTGTAGGAACATTGCACATTCCCAGTATAGAAATTCAACAACGTAAAATGAAATAAAATGTGTTTATGTACAAAAAAGCATATTAAACAAACATACTGTGAATTCATATGTTTCATTCAGATAATCAACATTTGGCTGCATTCTATATTTTCATCTTAGAGGATATTTATTTCTCACTAGGGATCTGCATTATTTTGTATTTCTGCATTTGTTAGTGAAACAAATACTGAAAATGACTATGGTCTGCGGTACAAATCCTGATATTTTTGTACTTTTACTCAAATAAATTCGGTACTGACATTAGAAATAAATAAAAAATATTTAGTTATTGTATTTTTTTTACCTATTTTTATTAAGGTTTATATCTGAATTGTTACAGACCTAATTAATAATATACATACAGATTAATATGGTGCAGCAATAACACAAATTACAGCAATAAGAGGCCACTAATGGGCAGGGGTGTAAGCTCATGGGACAGGGATGTAAGCTCAGGAGTGTGCCCTTATCTGCAGCACTATATGACAGCAGTTTTGCAACAATGTTATACATTAGCAGGAGCACTAGATGGCAGCACTATTTCCTGTCATGTAGCACTAATGTTATACATTAGCAAGAGCACTAGATGACAGCACTATTTCCTGTCATGTAGTACTAATGTTATACATTAGCAAGAGCACTAGAGGGCAGCACTATTTCCTGTCATGTAGTACTAATGTTATACATTAGCAAGAGCACTAGATGGCAGCACTATTTCCTGTCATGTAGTACTAATGTTATACATTAGCAAGAGCACTAGATGGCAGCACTATTTCCTGTCATGTAGTACTAATGCTATACATTAGCAAGAGCACCAGATGGTAGCACTATTTCCTGTCATGTAGTACTAATGTTATACATTAGCAAGAGCACTAGGTGGCAGCACTATTTCCTGTCATGTAGTACTAATGCTATACATTAGCAAGAGCACTAGATGGCAGCACTATTTCCTGTCATGTAGTACTAATGTTATACATTAGCAGGAGCACTAGATGGCAGCACTATTTCCTGTCATGTAGTACTAATGTTATACATTAGCAAGAGCACTAGATGGCAGCACTATTTCCTGTCATGTAGTACTAATGTTATACATTAGCAGGGGCACTAGATGGCAGCACTATTTCCTGTCATGTAGCACTAATGTTATACATTAGCAAGAGCACTAGATGGCAGCACTATTTCCTGTCATGTAGTACTAATGCTATACATTAGCAAGAGCACCAGATGGTAGCACTATTTCCTGTCATGTAGTACTAATGTTATACATTAGCAAGAGCACTAGGTGGCAGCACTATTTCCTGTCATGTAGTACTAATGTTATACATTAGCAAGAGCACTAGAGGGCAGCACTATTTCCTGTCATGTAGTACTAATGTTATACATTAGCAAGAGCACTAGAGGGCAGCACTATTTCCTGTCATGTGGTACTAATGTTATACATTAGCAAGAGCACTAGATGGCAGCATTATTTCCTGTCATGTAGTACTAATGTTATACATTAGCAAGAGCACTAGATGGCAGCACTATTTCCTGTCATGTAGTACTAATGCTATACATTAGCAAGAGCACCAGATGGTAGCACTATTTCCTGTCATGTAGTACTAATGTTATACATTAGCAAGAGCACTAGGTGGCAGCACTATTTCCTGTCATGTAGTACTAATGCTATACATTAGCAAGAGCACTAGATGGCAGCACTATTTCCTGTCATGTAGTACTAATGTTATACATTAGCAGGAGCACTAGATGGCAGCACTATTTCCTGTCATGTAGTACTAATGTTATACATTAGCAAGAGCACTAGATGGCAGCACTATTTCCTGTCATGTAGTACTAATGTTATACATTAGCAGGGGCACTATATGGCAGCACTATTTCCTGTCATGTAGCACTAATGTTATACATTAAAAAGTACAAGAAGACAGAGGGGCGCCTCATGTGTGGTATAATCAGATGGTATGATACAGAACAAACAGAATGGAGCCAAATGAGTACTCACATACTATTGAAGCACACCTATGTGCTGGTAGAGACAAGCTGCAATTTCAGATAGGTGTGACAGCTCACCCTCCAAGCAAAACTGTGTAGCTGGTGAGAGATTAAAAAACAAACAAAGAAAGCACTACATGTGCAGACCATTAAAGGTATAACCGGCAATATCTCTTAGATGATACAGATGGGTACTCACATACTCCTGTAGCACACTTATGTGCTGGTAGAGGCAGGCTGTAACTTTATGACAGGTGTAGCAGCTCACCATAGATGTAGATTCTTGGTTGTGCAGGGGTGTAGGTCCCAGTGAGCAATCAGCAAAGGCAGAAGGTAGGAAAAGAACTCCACTCAGAGTACATTTAAAATAAAATGTAGCTATTTATTAAAAACAAAGATAAAAAAACAACACAGCAGTTTTTTAGGATGAGTGGATAAAAGGGTATACAGTGGCACCCCTCAAATGCAACGCGTTTCTCGGTTAGAACCGTTTCATCAGGCATATATTCATTCAACATCCTACCTCTGCCTTAAATAACAAACTAACAGTTATCCACCTCCTTACAAAGGGCTGTGTTTCCTAATTGATATCTAACACCTGTCTGATGACATCAGATCTTCTAATTGCAACAGTTTTTCACATAGAGTAAAAACCACATTATACACATGTAAAGTATTTTAGCAATAGTATCCTATACTAAACAATAATTAGACAATCCAATAGAACACTGTATGTTTGCATTTAAAGAAAAAAAAAATTGGTATTGACCCACAGTTATCAAAGGGTTATTTGATCTATTTTCCTATTCACACAATGTTTATAATTCAAAATATATATTGGGAATGTTAACTTCTATCCATAGTCAAAAACTGGGCTAGATTTAAACATATTGTTAGTATGAGGAACAATCTACTGTGCGTTAGACCTGTATTAAAAAAAAATATATATATAATAAAAATAAAAAATATATATATATATAATAAAAAATTAATAATAAAAAAAAATGTATATATATAAATAGTAAGAAGTTGGGCGTGTATATTTATATATATATAGGCTGACATGGGTGTATCTATCGGGGGTGTGTGAAGGCAGCCGATGAGCTGACATTAGTAAATAAAGTATATAGTAAAATGTGGGTGTGTATGTTTACAAGTGCTGTGTGGAAACAGTAAATAGGCTGACGTGAGTGTATCTACAAGGGGGTGTGTTAAGGCAGCCAATAAGCTAACATTAGTGAGCATGTGAACCCTAGATACTGTGTGAAATACACCTCTTTATAGCGGACCTGGTTACATGTATCTGGCAAAAAAGGCTACATAAATATAATGTCCGTGGTGAAGTGCATGCACATTAAGCATTTAGTGTCAAACCCAAAAGTATATTTTAATAACATGCAAATCAGTAAGAGAACGAGAATATCAATATTCTATGCTATATAAAGGATAGGATGCACTAACTCGTATAATAATGCAGAAATTTTTTTTTTTTCTTTGCGTCTAGGGAGAGCCCTATAATCTCTCTAAACTTAGCGTGATGTATTAGTGAAAAGACACGCTCTTCGAAGAGATGCTATTTATCTAAAATAGAATAAATAAAAAGTGATAACTATGTGTTTAATGGTATATAATCTAATGATAAAAAGACTGGCCTCTTAGAAAGCCCAGAGTAAGACACCAAAGACACTCTATTTGGAGGCGTGCAACTCCAAAGTGAAAAAATCAAAAGTAGAGTCAAATAATCCATAAGGGATCACGAATGGTCAAATATGTAAAAACAAATGATAATACTATATCTAACAGTGAATTGACCAAGAGATCATAATATATCCAATATATATCATAATAAACCCTAAGGCATCCTACCATAACAAGACATAAAGTAAACAACTAAACTAAAATAACAAATATTACAAGTATCCAAAATTTCCAACCCTAACAAAGCAAGCGGTTAACTACCACCTAGTCTAAATAATTATTTAAGTCAAATGACTATAGATAATCTGAAAGTATAGTACTATATAGATTGATTTAAAAAGCTGCCAGATCGAGAACCTCGTTTAAGCCAGAGGGAAACAGAGATTGGAACTTATAAATCCAATATGTTTCCCTCTGGCGTAGACGAGTATATCTGTTAGAGCCAACCTCATATGGTATGTGTTCAAGGGGAGTAATGGAAAAGGTATGGTGATGTCCTTGATGCTGTATCATACTATGTCGAGAGATACTATGTTTTAGTGACCGTTTTTTAATATTTCTTAAGTGCTCACTCCATCTCGTACGTATCTTCCTGCAGGTGCGCCCTAAATACTGCAGACCACACCTGCATGTCAGAACGTAGATGACAAATTCCATACTACAATCTATTCTGTTTCTAATAGGAAACACTTCCCCTGTGGTATGACACTTGACAGAGGAATGTCCATGTGTGATGTAGCTACACATAAGGCATCTTGTTTTATTACATCTATAGACTCCTAATCTTCTTTTCCCATTGACTGAAGTTTTTTGAATTTCTGTACCTTTCCTCCTTGATACTACTATCTTACTAGGAGCCAATTTCTGTTTTAGAGTGGGTGCCCTACGGAATACTATCCGTGGATTGTTACCAATGCTATTCTTAAGGATAGGATCCTTACGTATTATAGGCCAATGTCTTTTTAAGGTTTTTCTGATAAAAGTGTGTTCAGAATTGAACTGGGTTATAAAAAGAGGATCTTTGGCAAAATTATTCTCTGATCTTTTTTGACCATTTGGGCGAGGAGCTAGAATGGTACTCCTATTTTCTTCTCTTGCTTTCATATAGCTATCCTTAATTAATTCAGAGGGATAACCTTTTTCCCTAAATCTGGTGATTAAGACCTCCGATTGTATATCATATGATGATAATGTACTGCAGTTTCTTCTAATCCGCCTAAATTGACTGTAGGGGATGTTGGTCTTCCAGCTATTCAAATGGTTGCTGGAAAAGTGGAGGAAATTGTTGCTGTCCACCTCTTTGAAATAGGTGGAAGACACAACATCCCCCACGTCCCCCCAACCCAGACAGACATCCAAAAACTCAATCTATTCAACTTGTAAGTTGTATGTGAAGGAGATACCCATATTATTAGAGTTTAAATGACCAATGAATGTTAAAGCCTCGTCTTGTGTCCCTTCCCAGATAAAAATGAGATCATCAATATAGCGGCCATAGAAAACCAGGGGAACGGCCATGGGTACCAGGTTTGCCCCCAGTTTTGCTAATCTATTCATGGGAAATTTCGAAAATAAGTATATTTATAACACCAACTGGGTGGCAAACCTGGTGTCTTTGGTGTCTTACTCTGGGCTTTCTAAGAGGCCAGTCTTTTTATCATTAGATTATATACCATTAAACACATAGTTATCACTTTTTATTTATTCTATTTTAGATAAATAGCATCTCTTCGAAGAGCGTGTCTTTTCACTAATACATCACGCTAAGTTTAGAGAGATTATAGGGCTCTCCCTAGACGCAAAAAAAAAAAAAAAAAAAATCTGCATTATTATACGAGTTAGTGTATCCTATCCTTTATATAGCATAGAATATTTATATTCTCGTTCTCTTACTGATTTGCGTGTCATTAAAATATACTTTTGGGTTTGACACTAAATGCTTAATGTGCATTCACTTCACCACGGACATTATATTTATGTAGCCTTTTTTGCCAGATACATGTAACCAGGTCCACTATAAAGAGGTGTATTTCACACAGTATCTAGGGTTCACATGCTCACTAATGTTAGCTTATTGGCTGCCTTAACACACCCCCTTGTAGATACACTCACGTCAGCCTATTTACTGTTTCCACACAGCACTTGTAAACATACACACCCACATTTTACTATATACTTTATTTACTAATGTCAGCTCATCGGCTGCCTTCAACCCCCCCCGATAGATACACCCACGTCAGCCTATATATATATAAATATACACGCCCAACTTCTTACTATTTATATATATATACATTTTTTTTTATTATTAATTTTTTATTATATATATATATATATATTTTTTATAAATTTTTTATTATATATATATATATATATTTTTTTTTTTATTATATATATTTTTTTTTTTAATACGGGTCTAACGCACAGTAGGTTGTTCCTCATACTAACAATATGTTTAAATCTAGCCCAGTTTTTGACTATGGATAGAAGTTAACATTCCCAATATATATTTTGAATTATAAACATTGTGTGAATAGGAAAATAGATCAAATAACCCTTTGATAACTGTGGGTCAATACCAATTTTTTTTTCTTTAAATGCAAACATACAGTGTTCTATTGGATTGTCTAATTATTGTTTAGTATAGGATACTATTGCTAAAATACTTTACATGTGTATAATGTGGTTTTTACTCTATGTGAAAAACTGTTGCAATTAGAAGATCTGATGTCATCAGACAGGTGTTAGATATCAATTAGGAAACACAGCCCTTTGTAAGGAGGTGGATAACTGTTAGTTTGTTATTTAAGGCAGAGGTAGGATGTTGAATGAATATATGCCTGATGAAACGGTTCTAACCGAGAAACGCGTTGCATTTGAGGGGTGCCACTGTATACCCTTTTATCCACTCATCATAAAAAACTGCTGTGTTGTTTTTTTATCTTTGTTTTTAATAAATAGCTACATTTTATTTTAAATGTACTCTGAGTGGAGTTCTTTTCCTACCTTCTGCCTTTGCTGATTGCTCATTGGGACCTACACCCCTGCACAACCAAGAATCTACATCTAGGGTGAGCTGCTACACCTGTCATAAAGTTACAGCCTGCCTCTACCAGCACATAAGTGTGCTACAGGAGTATGTGAGTACCCATCTGTATCATCTAAGAGATATTGCCGGTTATACCTTTAATGGTCTGCACATGTAGTGCTTTCTTTGTTTGTTTTTTAATCTTTTACCAGCTACACAGTTTTGCCTGGAGGGTGAGCTGTCACACCTATCTGAAATTGCAGCTTGTCTCTACCAGCACATAGGTGTGCTTCAATAGTATGTGAGTACTCATTTGGCTCCATTCTGTTTGTTCTGTATCATACCATCTGATTATACCACACATGAGGCGCCCCTCTGTCTTCTTGTACCTTTTCAGCTATACCCGGACCAGTCGGTGAGGAGGAGGCAGCCCACATATGAACATTCTATATCCCATTTTCTCCGGTCATCCGGTCATACATTTCAAAGAAAGACTTTGATCTCTGTATTATCCTTTATTCAAGGATTCAAAGGTTTTTTTATTTCATATATATATTTTTCATTTTTATTTTTATTTTGTTTGGTCCTTGTGATATTTGAATTGTTCTGTATTATCTACGCATAGTGATTCATTTTTTGCACTGAGTTACCCCTGCACCTTTAGCGCCCCCTCTATTTTGTTGTTATAATGTTATACATTAGCAAGAGCACTAGAGGGCAGCACTATTTCCTGTCATGTAGTGGTAATGTTATACATTAGCAAGAGCACTAGATGGCAGCACTATTCCCTGTCATGTAGTACTAATGTTATATATTAGTAAGAGCACTAGATGGCAGCACTATTTCCTGTTATGTAGTGGTAATGTTACACATTAGCAAGAGCACTAGAGGGCAGCACTATTTCCTGTCATGTAGTACTAATGTTATACATTAGCAAGAGCACTAGATGGCAGCACTATTTTTTATCATGTAGTACTAATGTTATACATTAGCAGGAGTACTAGGTGCCATCACTATTTCCTGTCATATAGTACTAATGTTATACATTAGCAAGAGCACTAGAGGGCAGCACTATTTCCTGTTATGTAGTGGTAATGTTATACATTAGCAAGAGCACTAGATGGCAGCACTATTTCCTGTCATGTAGTACTAATGTTATACATTAGCAAGATCACTAGATGGCAGCACTATTTCCTGTTATGTAGTGGTAATGTTACACATTAGCAAGAGCACTAGATGGCAGCACTATTTCCTGTCATGTAGTACTAATGTTATACATTAGCAAGAGCACTAGATGGCAGCACTATTTCCTGTTATGTAGTAGTAATGTTACACATTAGCAAGAGCACTAGATGGCAGCACTATTTCCTGTCATGTAGTACTAATGTTATACATTAGCAAGAGCACTAGATGGCAGCTCTATTTCCTGTTATGTAGTACTAATGTTATACATTAGCAAGAGCACTAGATGGCAGCACTATTTCCTGTCATGTAGTACTAATGTTATACATTAGCAAGAGCACTAGATGGCAGCACTATTTCCTCTCATGTAGTACTAATGTTATACATTAGCAAGAACACTAGAGGGAAGCAATATTTCCTGTCATGTAGTACTAATATTCCTGTCATGTAGTACTAATGTTATGCATTAGCAAGAGCACTAGATGGCAGCACTATTTCCTGTTATGTAGTGGTAATGTTACACATTAGCAAGAGCACTAGAGGGCAGCACTATTTCCTGTCATGTAGTACTAATGTTATACATTAGCAAGAGCACTAGATGGCAGAACTATTTCCTGTCATGTAGTACTAATGTAATACAATAGCAGGAGCACTAGATAGCAGCACTATTTCCTGTCATGTAGTACTAATGTTATACATTAGCAAGAGCACTAGATGGCAGCACTATTTCCTGTCATGTAGTACTAATGTTATACATTAGCAAGAGCACTAGATGGCAGCACTATTTCCTGTCATGTAGTACTAATGTTATACATTAGCAAGAGCACTAGAGGGAAGCAATATTTCCTGTCATGTAGTACTAATTTTATACATTAGCAAGAGCACTAGATGGCAGCACTATTTCCTGTCATGTAGTACTAATGTAATACATTAGAAAGAGCACTAGGTGCCATCACTAATTCCTGTCTTGTAGTGCCTCAGGCATGTGCATGCTACCTATTTAGATATCAACAAAGAATTACATGATCATTAAATTTATTAATAGAAGTAAATTGGAAACTGTTAGTAAATTTGTATTCTCTATCTGAATCATGAAAGAAAGATGTTGTGTTTTATGTCAATAAAATAAACATATTGGGTCTCTATAAAACAGAGCATAAAAACTATTAACACAAAGAAGAGACCACTCTAGATTATAAACTGCAATGCTTAGTACAACATACTCAATGGAACAGTATGTCTATAAAACAAAAGAGAAACAAGATACATATATTTACTATGGTTAACACATTTTCAATCAAATGGATAAAACTAATTGCTGCTACTTCTATGAAATCTTAGTAGGCATTAGATTTAACATAACAAAATGGAATGGAAGAAAGTCAAAATAGTGTATCACCTATCTATCTATCTATCTATCTATCTATCTATCTATCTATCTATCTATCTATCTATCTATCTATCTATCATCTATCTATCTATCATCTATCCATCTATCTATCTATCTATCTATCTATCTATCTATCTATCTATCTGTCTATCATCTATCTATCTAGCTATCATATATCTATTTGTATATCTATCTATTTATCTATCATCTATCTATCTCAATATCTATCTGAATATCTATCACCTATCTGTATCCTTCTCTCTTTCTCCCTAGCTTTCGTCACACAATCAGTTACATCATACAGTGAGAAATGTTTATCATATAATGAAATGCTTATTCTATATGGTGAAATCCATATTCTATATAGTGAAATCCATATTCTATATACTGAAACTGATATGGAGTGAAAATTGTATTTTCATATACTGAAATTAGTCATCAGTCACATGACCCTGACCTTGCCCTGACCCTTTGCTACGTTTCCCTGAGAGTTATTCTACGTTTTCAGGCAAAGGAGGCAGACCTAGCTGCTGCAATAGGTGAGTACAATCATGACTATCCTGTCTTATCAGCTAAAACAGAGAGAGAGAACCCCAGACAATAGAGACCCTGATCAGAGACCCCTAGACAATACAAACCCTGATCAGAGACCCCCAGACAATACAGACCCTGATCAGAGACCCTAGACAATGCAGACCCTGATCAGAGACCCCCAGACAATACAGACCCTGATCAGACATGCACAACAGCCTCCAGACCTAAAGATGCATGTCAGGTTTACTCTGAGATGGGGGGACACACATTTTAATCCTTGCTTCCTTCAAGGAAGCCATGAGTTGTAACATATGCATCATTATGTATTTTTCTTTTTTGTATATTGCCAGAATAGATCCAAGAAGGGCTGAAGGATTGGTTGGGGAGCTTTTAGAAAGGACAGAGCTGCATGAAGTGCTCAGTTCTGTTATTGATCAGCAAAGGAAGCCTCATAGATAAAGACCATACAGTGAGCATAGGAATAGGGTGCGCTAATAAATAGGAAAAGAGAGGGGGTAAAATATAGAACCAATTGGTACCAATGGATAAATATGTGTGCTATCAATATAGATATAAACGTGACAAGTGACAATATAATGAGTGACAATATAAAAGTAAATATAATATCAAGCAAATAGTATATATGAAAATGATATATAACAACTTCCCATGAAGAATAAAAAATAATAAAAATTGAAAAACAGCAACCAAGATAATGATTTTGACAGTGAAATTCAGACAAAATAAAATTCACTGAGTGAATGTGAAAAACAATTTGTGATAAGGCAAGCAAAGTCCACTTTTAAAAAAGTATATATGGATATAGGCTGCTTTTCTTGAGGCCGATGGTGAATCAGTGGATCTAGATAGTGGAAACAAAAAGAAAGCACCTCATGGTATAGATAACTCAAAGCATTTGCAGAGCAGTGTGACGGGAAACAGGTGAACAAGTACTCACAAGGATAGTGGCACTCTTGGTATAAGAAGTGCAAACAGGCAGGCTGACGTTTTTAAGCAGTCAATACTCTGAGAGCAAATGTAGTTTGGTCAGCAACAGGTCCTGCTGTTGATTCTCCACAACAGGAACACTTGCTCCCTCTGAAAGTGGTTGTTGGAATAGTGGTTGTTGGAATAGTTCTGATAAGAAGCCAAAAATCGGATTATGCCGTGAGCGCTGCAAACAGTTTGAAATGTCTGCTGGGAGTGTAATAACCACAGTAGGAGAGTAGTTCACTTCTCCAAATGAAAAGGGGATATTAAAACATCTGAGTATGATAATAAATTGTATTTATTTGAGCTTAAAACGCGTTTCTCAGCCGTAAGCTCCTGGCCGTTTCCTCAGGTTAGTTACAAACAATGCCTACCACAAGGCTTAAAAAAGCATACAATGGATGTGATTGAACAATGAGTGCACCAATGGTAGCATTTGTAACAAAGTTGATACAATGTAACATATCAGATGCCTAACCATTTGAGCATAATAAAGTCTAATATTAAAAACAATAAAAAATAAGACAATCAATAAAAACATAGTCCCTAAAATTTAAAAACATGAAAGTAAGTATGCGAGCGGCACAGTATAAAACACAAATTGCTAAAATATGAATATTTTTCTAAACAAATAGTGATTGAACTAGTAGAGATTGTTAGGTAATATAAACGGTACTGATACTGAACTTTGAAAGGTTATAAATTGTAGCTGATCGCTACTTAAATAAATCTTGTGAGCCTAAAAGAAGTTTTTAAATAGCGATATCATGAGAATCTCATAAAGAGAAAAATAATAATACATTATTATGTGTACTAGAAGTAAAATAAGAGGGTTAAAAATAATGAAATGAAAAATGTTAAAAAACATTTTGGGACATTTTCAATATATATAAAAAACAATAACAGAAATGTCAATGAACTAGATGTGAAAAGAACATGATAATAAGCAAGTGTTCTAATGAATATGGGTAAACTAATATCTTAAGGATAGGAAAAAATAAGAAAAAAATAGTGGAGGATGGGATTGAATAAAAACACAAACTTGTTGAGAAACAAAGATTGCACACAAAAAATATGTTGAAAAATATTTGAAACAGACAGTGAATAACATCCCAAAACGGGGGGGCAAAGAAAAAGGGCAAAATTAATTGAAAGCTGCCAAGTCTAAATTAGAGTTGAGACCTGATGGAAACAAAGTGTTAAGTTTGTGAATCCAAAAGGTCTCACGTTTTCTAAGTTTGATTATTCTATTATAATCTGTGGAAGGGGGAATATAATCAATAGAATAAAATTTGAAGATATCAGGATGGCCCTCATGTTTGGTTAGGCAATATTCTGGTATACTGTGTTTGATATTTTTCTTCTTGCAATTTTTGCAATTGAGCCAATGTTTGCCCCAACGTACCCTGGCTTTTCTGGAGGTACGTCGTAAGTATTGGACCCCACAAAAACATTCCAAAACATAGACCACAAAACTTGAATTACAATTGAAAAATCTAGATATTTCAAAGGTCTCTCCAGAGGAAAAAGATTTGAAAGTCTTTTTTCCTGATGTTATATATTTACATGTATTGCATCTTTTTTTACCACATTTAAAAATTCCTGACTGAAAAGTCAGGAGTTAAGAGCTTTATGGGCTAACGCCGGTTCATAAAGCTCTTACCTACTGTGCTCTAAAGTACACTAACACCCATAAACTACCTATGCACCCCTAAACCAAGGTCTCCCCACATCGCTGCCACTCTAATAAAAAGTTTTAACCCATAATCTGCCGACCGCACACAGCCTCAACCTACATTATCCCTATGTACCCCTAATCTGCTGCCCCTAACATTGCCGACCCCTATATTATATTTATTACCCCCTAATCTGCCCCCCCCAATGTCGCCGCTACCTTACCTACACTTATTAACCCCTTATCTGCCGAACGGACCTCGCCGCCACTATAATAAATGTATTAACCCCTAAACCGCCTCACTCCTGCCTCAAAAACCCTATAATAAATAGTATTAACCCCTAATCTGCCCTCCCTAACATCGCCGACACCTAACTTCAAGTATTAACCTCTAATTTGCCGGCCGGACCTCACCGCTACTATAGTAAATGTATTAACCCCTAAAGCTAAGTCTAACCCTAACACCCCCTAACTTAAATATAATTTAAATCTAACAAAATAAAATAAATCTTATTAAATAAATTAATCCTATTTAAAGCTAAATACTTACCTGTAAAATAAACCCTAATATAGCTACAATATAAATAATACTTACATTGTAACTATTTTAGGATTTATATTTATTTTACAGGCAACTTTGCATTTATTTTAACTAGGTACAATAGCTATTAAATAGTTAATAACTATTTAATAGCTACCTAGTTAAAATAATTACAAAATTACCTGTAAAATAAATCCTAACCTAAGTTACAAATAAACATAACACTACACTAGCAATAAATTAATTGAATAAACTACCTACAATTATCTACAATTAAATCAACTAAACTAAATTACAAAAAAAACAAACACTAAATTACAAAAAATAAAAAAGATTACAAGAATTTTAAACTAATTACACCTACTCTAAGCCCCCTAAAAAAATAACAAAGCCCCCCCCCCCAAAAAATGCATATATGTCACCAGCACTTATGGGTATAAAAAGTTCATCTTTTATTGAAGGATAAAGTTTAAAATAAGCAACGTTTCGTGACCTTATGTCACTTAATCATGCTTCTGTTACAAACTGTCAGTTAGCTAGGGATCTCACGAAGGGTGACTTGTCTCTTCAGACAGTTTTGACAGCTGAGAGGTTGAGGCCTAAAGGGGGACGCTCCAGATCCTGTATCTCGCAGTGACGTCAGACGCCGACTTTCTGTTCGGCGGTCCACCACTACATCTGGACATATTTCTGCCTGCTTGTTCAGGACTCAGACTGCCGCTGTTTCTGATTTTAACCGGGGAATACATCTGCTTACCTAAGTGTAAGTTACTATGTTTATTTTAAATATTTGTCTATAATAAAATACTCAAGCTTGTTTGTGCTTCTTGTACCTCTTTTGCTCTTATTATTTTTATAGCTGATACAACACCGAATGGTGGCAGCTCTATATGGCCTGCATGATTAGCCGCACCCAATACAAAAATAAATCCAAGCGGTCTTGGATTAACACCCATGGCTAACTCTGTTGTTTCAAGTAGTACTATTCTTAGCACTTTCATCTCATCATCCCTGTTACTTCCAGGACTCTCAGTGGTGGTCTACATGGCCATCATGATTAGCCTAACCAAATACTACAATCCAACCTTGGCTCAGTCTTCCTAAGGCCCTTCATTGGCTGTATTTTGGTAGCACTGTTCTCATTAGTTTAATAGCTGATACGACACCTATTGGTGGCAGCTCTATATGGCCTGCATGAATAGCCGCACCCAAAGCCAAAAAAAAAAAGCCAAGAGGTTTTGCACTAACACCCATGGCTAACTCTGTTGTTTCAAGTTCTACTATTCTTAGCTCTTTCATCTCATCCCTGTTACTTCCATGACTCTCGGTGGTGGTCTACATGGCCATCATGGTTAGCCTAACCAAATACTACAATCCAACCTTGGCTCAGTCTTCCTAAGGCCCTTCATTGGCTGTATTTTGGTAGTACTGTTCTTATTAGTTTAATAGCTGATACGACACCGAATGGTGGCAGCTCTATATGGCCTGCATGAATAGCCGCACCCAAAGCCATAAAAAAGCCAAGCGGTTTTGCACTAACACCCATGGCTAACTCTGTTGTTTCAAGTTCTACTATGGTACACCTAAGAAATATGATTGCTGGCAACAATTGGCTAGGTGGGCCTGGCTCAGAGCAGGCTGCAAGGCAGCAGGAAAGTGCTATTCAATGGCACCAACAAACTGAGGATTCTCAACAACTATTACCAACAATTTTAATTTTTAATTATTAAGAATACTGTCACAACAAATATGATTGGTGTAAATATTTTTCAAGTAGGCCTGGCACACAGGCTTGGAAGGCAGTAGAAAAGTGCAATTCTAGGGCACGAGCAAACTGAGGATTAAGATCAACAATCAAATTTTTTTTAATTTTAATTAGTAACTATACTGTCTGTGACAACAATTATGATTGGTGTAAATAGTTGGCTAGACGGCCTGGTACAAAAGGCTGGCAGTGGCAGGCAGGAGGTAAATGCAATTCAATGGCACTAGGAGACTGAATATTTGCAGTCCAAAAAATTATGATTTTTATTTTTTTATATACTGTTACAAGAATTGTGATTGGTGCCACTAATTGTCTAGTTGGGCCTGGCACACAGGCTGGCAGATATGAGTCGTGGATGGTAGGTAGGGCAGCAATTTAACACAGTATGCTGTGTAAGTGAAAAAAGCACAGGCCTGATAGAAAATTAAGTTAGATTACACTAGCAAAATATTTAAAAATTTTAGATTTTAATATTAAAATTATGTTAAGAAGTGCAATGCACATATGACTCTATGAGTGGTCGCACTGGCTGGCTGCTACGTAGGGCAGCAATTAACAACAGTATGCTGTGTAAGTCAGATACACAGTTAGACACAGGCCTGATAGAAAATACAATTAGATTACACTAGCATAATGATTTAAAGACTTTTTTTTTGGCAATTTAAAGAAAAAGGTTAAGCACATACATATGAGTCGTGGCTGATAGCCTTGGAAGGGCAGCTATTAAAAACAGTAGGCTCTGTAAGTCAGATACACACACGCCTGATAGAAAATACTATTAGATTACACTAGAAAAATGATTGAAATTATTTTTTTTGGGGGGGAAATTAAAAAAAGGTTAAACACATATGAGTCGTGGCTCATAGACTAGGGAGGGCAGCAAGTAAACACAGTAGGCTCTGTATGTCAGCAAAACACACAGGCCGGATGGAAAATTATATTAGATTACACTAGCAAACAAATTTAATATTTTTTTTATATATATATTGAAATTAAGGTGAAGAAGAATAGATATGAGTGCTGGGTGGCTGCCTGGCACAGACCAATTAACCAAAAGACTGAAAAAAATGAGGTATATTAATGCTGAGTGAGCCTGACAGACACAGGCCTGATAGTAAATGTAATTAGATTACACTAGCAAAATTTTTTTTTTTTTTTTTTTTTTAATTTAAAATAATGTTATAAACGGATATTAACACTGGTGTCTGCTGGCTGGCACAGAGCAATGAACCAGAGTATATGCTGTGTGACACTGGCCTGATAGAAAATTAAACAAAATTACACTAGAAAAAAAATTAAATTTTTTGGTTAGTTAAATTTAAACTAATGTTGTTAGGGAGATATCAGTGGTGGCAGTAATCACAGCATATGCTGTGAGCCTTAAACACACAGCCTGAAAGCCAAGCAAATGCTAATAAAAAAACAACGAAAAAAAAAAAAAAAACGGCACGAAATATAGCCCTAAAAAGGGCTTTTTGGGGTGCTGTGCTTGCAGCAGAGATGAGTGGAGTCCTTCTGGACTGTAAATACACTAGCCTAGCTATGTTTTTACTATTAATGTCAGGAGCAAAAACACAACACGTCCTCTCATTAAGAAAGCAAGGTCGTTATGAGTCTAAAATGGCGGATTCCGAGTAGCTGGGAGGGTCTGTGAGGGAGTGTCTGATGTTGATTGGCTCTAATGTGTCAGGCGGCTGTGACATAAAGGGTCAAAGTTTCCACAATGATGACACATAGGGGCAGATCGAACATCGCCATGTGTTTGCCCACAAACGCGAACAAGTTATGTTCGCTGTGAACCATTCGCGGGCGAACAGTTCGGGACATCACTATTAAACAGTTGCAAAGAATGACAGCTTGGATTTGCTTGCTTTTAACTTGCTCCACAAAAAGTGCACACTTGTTGCTTTCTAGTTAATCTATTCTATTTGTTTTTTATATATGCTACATACGACTATATAATAGTGTTATGCCAAACAGTTTTATATTTGCGTAAAGTAGATAGCATTTTATAATAATATGCTTCTATATACCGCTATCTGAAACAATGTTTGTATAGTCTATTTAGGATTTACTATAGAGACAAAAAGAAAAACGAGCGCAGCCACGACTCAAGGTAAAAGTTTTAATGCCTCCAAATTGCGCATACATACATATTGCACTTACAAGAGCTTAGATAAAAACAGGCGCCTCAATGTGGCAGATCATATAGGATTATTCAGTCCCGGTTCAGCTGTGATTTTTACGTCTTCTTTATAATTGAGCTGTTTCCGGTATACACCGTAAGTTATTGATCATCCAGCAGACGGACTTTGTTCTTTTAGTGACTGCTGCCTTGTGCCTTTTTCTTCTACGCGTTTCGTCCGACCTCTGCAAACTTTCTCAAGACTTGCAAACAAGGTATGAAGTTTTTCGCGGGGGTCCGTAGTTTAAAAGTGGTAGCTCCACCCTATTGCTATCTTGTAGGCCAATCACATGTCCAGATTTCTCACACACCCCTCTGACCAAATACAGATTGGTATGCCGTAATAAGAATACAAAATTGCAAAGTTAAAGCTGTTTGATACATTCAATATACATTTCATTACATTATATTAACTAACATCCATATATTCTTTCTACTCAAAATTTATAAAAAGTCTCATAATCAAAACACATCATTAAAATACTTGCAGTACCGTGTACTCCTGTATATGTTCCTATACTTATATTTCGTACGTTAAGAATGTTATACTATCATAACTCTATTTATTGATGTATATACATAATGTTAAAAATTCTATTGTGTTACTTATTTTTAGGATGCTACCAAATCAAAGTTGATTCTTCTTATTTTTAGAGACTGGCTGTCCTCCATATTACCTAATCCTCATATATTTCTATTCACAGATATCTCTCCCTACTCTATACGTAGTTGTTAATGTGTAACCATTCCCCGTCTGAATGCCTAGGGATCATGTTGTCTACTCTTCCTATTGTTATACTTATAAATGCTTGTCCCGGCTCTATTTGTAATTGAGATTATACTATCACTCTCAGTGTTTATTTACACATTATAATTCATATAATGTAATGAAATGTATATTGAATGTATCAAACAGCTTTAACTTTGCAATTTTGTATTCTTATTACGGCATACCAATCTGTATTTGGTCAGAGGGGTGTGTGAGAAATCTGGACATGTGATTGGCCTACAAGATAGCAATAGGGTGGAGCTACCACTTTTAAACTACGGACCCCCGCGAAAAACTTCATACCTTGTTTGCAAGTCTTGAGAAAGTTCGCAGAGGTCGGACGAAACGCGTAGAAGAAAAAGGCACAAGGCAGCAGTCACTAAAAGAACAAAGTCCGTCTGCTGGATGATCAATAACTTACGGTGTATACCGGAGACAGCTCAATTATAAAGAAGACGTAAAAATCACAGCTGAACCGGGACTGAATAATCCTATATGATCTGCCACATTGAGGCGCCTGTTTTTATCTAAGCTCTTGTAAGTGCAATATGTATGTATGCGCAATTTGGAGGCATTAAAACTTTTACCTTGAGTCGTGGCTGCGCTCGTTTTTCTTTTTGTCTCTATAGTGATTCCGTAGTCTGACACACTCCTTAGTGGTCAGTGAATTGTGCAGCAGCGCCACGCTCAGAACATAACGGAGTACATCGGCATCGAAGAAAGAATCACAGGAATTCAAAGACAACGTTTTATCATACTCCGGGAGGCATAAAGGTACAGGTAAATCGGTATTGTCACATAGAGTATGTACTATTTTTAAGATCAGAAACGATTGGTTAATCAGTGTGACAGTCTCATCTCAGGTATATACAAATTTTAATCAGTGTTTTTCTTTTATAAACAAAGTTATTTGGGCATTAATACTATATAATTTACACTGAAGTAAATAGAGATACAAAGGTTTAAGTAAGCGCTGTATTTTTAAGAATTAGTGTTTTCTATTTAGGATTTAGTTTGCATTTTATCTAGCAAGTGTTAAGAATTTTTATATCTCAGTTTTTAATATAATCCTGGATTTACAGGGAGACATCCCTAAGTAAAGTTTTATGTATTGTGTATATTATGCTTATCCATGTTTATTAAATTTGATCATTTTTTTATATGGTGTGTATACTTTTAGCCCATAAGCACACTCACTCTATCTTGAAGCTTAGGCTTCGCTACTGTTTTCACTATCCAAAGGAAGCCTCATACCCACAGCTCATTGTTCTAGCGCTGAAGAATTATCCCAACTCTTTAGGCCTAATAGGCAAACAGGAAGTGTGCAAGATTCTCCAAGATACTTTCTCAGGAAAAACTTCTATCTATCTTCTGTCTGTCTATCTATCATCTGTCTAGCTATCATATAACTATCTATCTATTTCTATATTTATTTATCAATATCTATCTGTATATCTATCTCTATCATCTATCTATCTACCTATTATCTGTCTGTCTATCATCTATCTGTCTAGCTATCATATAGCTATCTATCTATTTGTATATGTATTTATCATTATCTATCTGTATATCTATCTCTCTATCATCTATCTATCTATCTATCTATCTATCTATGTATCTATCTATCTACCTACATATTATCTGTCTGTCTATCATCTATCTGTCTGCCCATCTATCATCAATCTATTTGTCCATCTATCTATCATCAATCTATCATCTATCTATACAGTATCTATCTTTCTATCTATCCAGGGCATTTTTTGGGGGGACAAAAAGGTGCTGGTCTCTTTGATAGGCATGAGAATTTGGATGCTTCATTAGCAACCAAATGCATAAGAAGGCAGCCACTTTCAGCATTTGGCTCTTTTCAGAGCTGGTTATCTTCTTGTGAGAGTGCAACACACTTTTGATGCTAAGCATCCGAATGCTGAAGCCTACTTATTGATGCATTGCATTACTTCTCTGGAACTGACTTTAATTATGTGTTTAATCACTTTGCAGATGTAACAATAATGCACTGCTATAGCCCTTTAATGCAGGTTAAATCATCAAGCTCTTTATCACCTCCCTTACTCTCAAGCACATAATTGGCATAGAAAGAATAACTTTACAGCAAGTACCAAAATAAGCAAACAGGGGTTAAATTATTCTATG
This sequence comes from Bombina bombina, assembly GCF_027579735.1. NCBI lineage: Eukaryota > Metazoa > Chordata > Amphibia > Anura > Bombinatoridae > Bombina > Bombina bombina. The sequence goes on along the minus strand of NC_069505.1, from coordinate 536,772,859 downwards.
TGTAGCAGCAAAAAAAAGCACTTTATATAGAAGTTATTCAGCTTGAAATTATAGTGATATTTTATCAGTTTTACTTTTGCTAAAACACTGCTAAGAGTCAGCTACTTAGCAAGAAATGCACGCTGTCTATACTTGCTATACTCAGCACTGTGCTGTAAACAGAAAATCCAATTAACATACTAGCTAGCAGAAATCCAACCAACATACTAGCTAGCAGAAATCCAACCAACATACTAGCTAGCAGAAATCCAACCAACATACTAGCTAACAGAAATCCAACCAACATACTAGCTAGCAGAAATCCAGTAGCTGTTTTCTATAACCAGTAAGAAAGTCTGGAAGAAAACATGACATGCAGTTCTGCTCCCTAGATCACATATACTGTGAAAAAGTGTACACGTGCAGCCTTACAAGGGATTGTTAGAGTTAAAAACAAATGCCTAGCTACAAATTGAGGCACGGTCTCCTATGCAAGAAGATACAACCCAAGCCGTAATCAATGTATGCATCTCCAATATTGCTAGTGTGCAAGTTATGAGGAATGCTGGAAAACAGCCTGTGAAATGTATCCAAACAATTTTAAATGTATTTAGGTTATTGGCATTCACTACCTCCTTTGGTAAGGAGTTCCACAATTTTATTGCTCTTACAGTGAAAAAGTCTCTTTTCCTCTAACCTTAAATTGTTACCTCTTGTCACAAAAATTTTCTTGCCATCTCTGTATATAGGCCTTGAATATATTTATATAAAGTAATCATGTCATCTCTCAAGCGCTCTTTTTCTAAACAAAACAGACCCAGTTAGGGGAAGGTGTTGTTTTGTAAATTTTAGCTCGTCTGTTGTTTGAGACTAAAGAAGGTCTAGGGGTTATCTTACAATTTAAAACTATTAAGGCATGCTGCCATCCCCACAACCTCAGTATTTATATGCAGTTTACTAAAAGCTGTGGTCTTTAGCGGTAACTTTTCACTGGTATTAATTGATAACCTGCAAAATCAATAACGTTGCTATAATAATTAGTGCTCACCTGGTATAGGCCGGTAACCACCTTAGAAAACAAGTTTGCATAACCTGTCATTGCAAAGTAAAAAAAATTCTATCTTCTAATCTGGGTATAGGCCGGTAAGTTGTGTGCTTAAACTTAGATGTGATACCCCCATTAAGGCAAAAAACAGCCATGTTATTTTTATGATAGTTACCCAAGATATAGGCCGGTAAACCACTAAATAAACCCAGTAATGCTATTACAATGATATAAACCTGTGAGAGAAACAGGTCAGTCCTTAAAGGTATAGGCCGGTAATTCATTAGAGAGACTATCTATTGACAACTAACAGAATAAAGGTATAGGCCGGTAATATAACTATCTAACTGAATACAACGGTAAAAATGGGTAACCTATAACAGAAAACAATTGCCTTAACTGGATAAAAATCAATACAAATATTTAACCTTCTTATGGTACACAACCAGTTAAAGCACGGCTAAAATCCATGCACACAAATATTCTTGCAATAATAAAAACGCTGTAGTAATTTGATTTAGGTGGAAGCCAAGGAAAGCTCTAAACAAATTATATAAGAACTAAAGTGTAAAGCTTTAAACCGCAGAGTAAATCTATACATACAGATTACCAGGAACTTGAACTTAAAAATGAGATCCGATACTATGTAATCAAACACAGCAACATTATAACATACAATGTAACATTTTGTTTGATCTATGTGATCACTGACTGCCCAAACTAAGTTTCAAATTATTCTCCCAGTATCTACCTGTCATTGAAAGCCAAATATTATCGAGCTGCAATATAATTTAATGACATTTAAAATGCTCATAAGACTCCTAAGTGGGTATTAGGGTTAACAGTAATCCGCAAATATACTCATACCAGCATCTTTATTTTACATACGCTCCATACATCCTGGATATTTTGATTGTCCAAATTATACATTGAACGTTATTTTTAGTATTTAACTAAAGGGAGAATGTAAATTGCAATACTGACACCTAGTGGGGAATAAAATAAATACATATTATCTATATTTAACATAACAATTTAGGCAGATTGGTGCTGAATATCCACCATTGGTAACATAGTGTTCTGATTATATAACAAAAAAAGTTCAATTGATCTAGAAAATTAACAAAACTCTCTGCAATACCAGGCAATTAAGGTAATGCCTTCTTTCTATAACAGGTATAAGAGCTAAAATCCGTTATTATTGGTAAACTGGCAAATTGTATTTACCATTGTAAATAAAGGATCTGTAGGTCATATCAAGATTGGTGACACCCTCTCAGATAAATTATCTAATTCAATGGTAATACAGGGTGAATGGTAGTAATACACACTTTGCTCTAACCCTAGCATTACATTAGACTATTACAATCTGAGTAACCTAAGAACCTACACTACTATACAAATTACTCATACCTCAGGAAAAACCATTAATTATTCTATTTAAGAATCATTAAGCTATAGACAAGTCTATCACTGGAGCCCACAAATCAATTGTTACCTGCCTAGTCCTATTGAGAATTTACTTAATAAAGAAACTAATCTCAACAGCAGACGATAATTTTAAAAGTCTTGTCTTTGTGTGTTTGTAATATATTTTAATAACTTCTAATAAAAGTAAAATTTGAATATTCTAGCTCAGAACTCCGCCGAGGAGTCTCATTTAAGTCAATATCCATCAAAATTCTATCACAGGAATGTGAGTGCTAATCAGATGTACATTTTTTGTCAGTATAATACTGATTTGTTCTAGTTCAAACTTTATTTGACGTTTGATTGACCTGCCGGCTGCCTGGGAACTTCCCATTTTGGCGCGCACTCCGGACCTGACTGACTGGCTGCACGGCGTATCTCGTCAATCTCCTCGTGACTGCATGTGCAGCCTGGTCAGTAGCAGGACTCGAGTCAAGTCAGTGGAGTGGCACTGGAACTGGTCTGGGAGTCTGCAGGCTAGCATGGCAGTGAGTCAGTGAGACGGAGACTGGAGAAGTGGACTCTGAAGACATCTGGCAGTCATGGTGAGCTCAGGCTGAGGGGGGGTCGGGGTGTACATGGGGGGGGTAGTGTCGTCTCTGGCTGGGAGAAAATCTACAGAGTCCCTGGGTGTCCTCTCGCAGAGATAGTGTACTATGCCTGAACTACTGAGAGAGCACTTACATACCCACTTCAGCTTACAGAGTACGAAGTAGAGGGTGAGTGGCCTGCTTGGCACAGGTTATATGGGGTTAATAGGTAGATGGGGGGCTTAAAGTGTGTCTAATTTTTTTGTGGTGGTAGACCTAGTGAGTCAGTGGGCTGTGATTTAGGATAATATATACTTTGAATGGTCATATGTAGTAAGTGAAGTGTTAATAATCTGGGTGTGAGACGTATTAACCCTTCACTTACTACATATGACCATTCAACTTATTCAAGGTATATATTGCCCTAAATCACAGCCCACTGACTCACCAGGTCTACCACCACAAACAATTTAGTCACACTTTAAGCCCCCCATCTACCAATTAAACCCATATAACCCGTGCCAAGAAGGCCACCTTGGTATGGTGCAATGATTATGTGAGATTCTGGCTACCTGTGTATGTAATTCAAGTGATTGACCTGGTTATGTTTAGGTACTGTACAGTGTGTAAACTAGGCATGGGGGCATATCATGTAAAGTGAAGTGGCCTGCTTGGCACAGGTTATATGGGGTTAATAGGTAGATAGGGGCATAAAGTGTGACTAAATTGTTTGTGGGGGTAGATCTGGTGAGTGGGCTGTGATTTAGGGCAATAGATATACCTTGAATGGTTATATTTAGTAAGTGAAGTGTTAATAATCTGGGTGTGAGTATACATATATACTTCTATACTTTTTCTTCTGAGTTCCTTTATAAAGAGCCATTAAGAGGTAAATTTAAAATGGTCATTCCTTGTGACAAATCTAAGGAAACACTAATAAGCTGCAGTAGATGAAATATGCCATTATGCATATCTGAGATCTATAATCACCATAAATGCTTTTGGAGGGAAAACATGCCAGACTGATCACACTGAATAATTTTAAATTTTCATACGTTCACATGGTTTAATAGCCTAGAATTCCCTTTCAGGAAACTTAAAAAGAATGGAATAGAACCCTGTTTTGCTAAGCTGAGATTCCGAAAGGATATGTCTGTAATAATTAACAGAAAATTGTAAAATATAGTTTTCTCAAATGAAAAGAGAGTGATATCATTGGGACAGTTTTTTATTTGACATCACAGCAAACTGAGAGAAGCCTACAGACTGTTATGTCCCATGTCCTTCTATTTCCATTTGAGCTAGGAGTTTTAGAAGAAACATATTTTACTGAATACTGAAGATAAAGTAGAGACCAAAAATATAAACTTATGTTGTTGCCAGAAAAGCAAATTAGTTGTAAAGGGGAAGGTACAAATATTAGTTTTGAAGTTAGTACCTGCTACCCAGTGTTTTAACCATAGAGCTATTCTGGCAATTTTAACTGCCACCAAACCATAAAATGTAACCTTTCATATTACTGCTGGAGCCTCATCTAAATAAATAATTTCTTAAATTTGTAGCCCTCTTCAACATCAATTGTGAGTGTATCTGCTATTAGTGGTCTCTTTAGGTTGGCTGACCAACAGTGTGTAACTTTAGTGTGTCTGTGTGGGTGTGAATGTGTGGGTGCGTCTGTGTGTATGTATGTGTGAGCTTTAATGTGTATATGTATGTATGAGTAAGTGTGTGTGTGCTTTTGTGAGTGTGTATGTATATGTGTGTGTGGGTGTACGTGTGTATGTGTATGTATATATATATATATATATATATATATATATATATATATATATATATATATATATATATATATATATATATATGTGTGTGCCTGTGTATATGTGTGCTTGTGTGAGCGCATGTGTGTATGTATGTGTGTGTCTGTCTTTTGGCTACAAAATTAGGGCAGTTCAATTTTGTGCTGTTTTCTAGTATGGCTTTTGCAATGGATTTGTTCTAAATATTTTAAAAACAGAAAAAGGAAAATATACATTAAAATAAAAAATGTTTTTTCTTTTTTGTTTTGTTATGTTTTTTTTAAAAAAAGGAGGGATAAATAATATAATATATATAGTATATTCATTTTTTATGTATATAGCATATATATACTGTATGTGTGTGTATATACAGGGAGTGCAGAATTATTAGGCAAGTTGTATTTTTGAGGATTAATTTTATTATTGAACAACAACCATGTTCTCAATGAACCCAAAAAACTCATTAATATCAAAGCTGAATAGTTTTGGAAGTAGTTTTTAGTTTGTTTTTAGTTATAGCTATTTTAGGGGGATATCTGTGTGTGCAGGTGACTATTACTGTGCATAATTATTAGGCAACTTAACAAAAAACAAATATATACCCATTTCAATTATTTATTTTTACCAGTGAAACCAATATAACATCTCAACATTCACAAATATACATTTCTGACATTCAAAAACAAAACAAAAACAAATCAGTGACCAATATAGCCACCTTTCTTTGCAAGGACACTCAAAAGCCTGCCATCCATGGATTCTGTCAGTGTTTTGATCTGTTCACCATCAACATTGCGTGCAGCAGCAACCACAGCCTCCCAGACACTGTTCAGAGAGGTGTACTGTTTTCCCTCCTTGTAAATCTCACATTTGATGATGGACCACAGGTCCTCAATGGGGTTCATATCAGGTGAACAAGGAGGCCATGTCATTAGATTTTCTTCTTTTATACCCTTTCTTGCCAGCCACGCTGTGGAGTACTTGGATGCGTGTGATGGAGCATTGTCCTGCATGAAAATCATGTTTTTCTTGAAGGATGCAGACTTCTTCCTGTACCACTGCTTGAAGAAGGTGTCTTCCAGAAACTGGCAGTAGGACTGGGAGTTGAGCTTGACTCCATCCTCAACCTGAAAAGGCCCCACAAGCTCATCTTTGATGATACCAGCCCAAACCAGTACTCCACCTCCACCTTGCTGGCGTCTGAGTCGGACTGGAGCTCTCTGCCCTTTACCAATCCAGCCACGGGCCCATCCATCTGGCCCATCAAGACTCACTCTCATTTCATCAGTCCATAAAACCTTAGAAAAATCAGTCTTGAGATATTTCTTGGCCCAGTCTTGACGTTTCAGCTTGTGTGTCTTGTTCAGTGGTGGTCGTCTTTCAGCCTTTCTTACCTTGGCCATGTCTCTGAGTATTGCACACCTTGTGCTTTTGGGCACTCCAGTGATGTTGCAGCTCTGAAATATGGCCAAACTGGTGGCAAGTGGCATCTTGGCAGCTGCACGCTTGACTTTTCTCAGTTCATGGGCAGTTATATTGCGCCTTGGTTTTTCCACATGCTTCTTGCGACCCTGTTGACTATTTTGAATGAAACGCTTGATTGTTTGATGATCACGCTTCAGAAGCTTTGCAATTTTAAGAGTGCTGCATCCCTCTGCAAGATATCTCACTATTTTTGACTTTTCTGAGCCTGTCAAGTCCTTCTTTTGACCCATTTTGCCAAAGGAAAGGAAGTTGCCTAATAATTATGCACACCTGATATAGGGTGTTGATGTCATTAGACCACACCCCTTCTCATTACAGAGATGCACATCACCTAATATGCTTAATTGGTAGTAGGCTTAAGAGGATGATGTGGTCAAAATACTCATTTGCCTAATAATTCTGCACTCACTGTATTTATATATTGTATGTGTGTGTATATATATATATATATATATATATATATATATATTTATATTATATGTATGTATTGCAGGTTGGGGGGGGGGCTTCATGGATTCTTGCACCAGGGCCCTGAGGCTTCTAGTTACGCCTCTGCTGCCCATACTTGCTCTAAACCTAATGACCTTACTTAACTTAGTATCAGATGCAAAAATAGAGATGTCACTATTTAATCCATGCTCCAAGTCATTCATAGAAATATTAAGAAGAACAGGGCCAAGTACTGATTCCTGGGCGACTCCAATGATTACCTTTGTCCAATCTGAATAATTTGATCCATTTATAACTACTCGTTTCTCCCTATCTTTTATCCAGTTATTTATTCATGAGCTAACATTTTCAGCTATTTATTTTGTGCATTAATCTCTCATGTGGCACTGTATCAAATGCCTTTGCAAAATCTAAGTATATAACATCAACTAATTCCCCTTTATCTATATTTTTACTTCCTTCCTCATAAAATCTAATTAGATTAGTTTGACATGATCTATTTCTCATAAAACCATGCTGATTTTAACTCATAATCTTGTTTACACTAATGTGCTCATCAATAAAATTCCTTAAAACCTTTCAAATATCTTCCCCACTATTGATGTCAGACTCAGTGGTTTATAGCTTCCTGGATCATCCCTGTTTCTCTTTTTGAAGAGTGGCACCACATCAGCTTTACGCCAATCCTGGGGTACCATGCCTGAGGATAATGAGTCTTGAAAAATTAAGTAGAGGTTTGTCTATAACAGTGCTAAGTTCCCTTAACACCCTTCGGTGTATTCCATCTGGGCCTGGAGTTTTATTTACCTTAACATTATCCAGTTTTTTCCTGATATCCTCTATACATAACCCAGTTAATGGTATGGGCTGGCATGTTCTAGTTTGTTCCAAAGTATCATCCATTGGTTCCTCTCTTGTGCATACTGAAGAAAAAAACTGGTTTAGTACCTCAGCCTTCGCCCTGTCACTGTTAACCATGCTACCCTCCACGCATTTTAATGTACCTATACTGTCCTTCTTAGATTTTTTGCTATTTATGTACTAAAGAACCTTTTAGGGTAAGACTTAGAATCCTTTGCAATTAATTTTTTATGTTCAATTTTGGCTAATTTGATTGCTTTTTTTGCATTTATTGTTACATTCCTTAAAAATATGGTATGTTGAGTCTGTACTATTTTCTTTGAATAATTTAAATGCCCTTCATTTTTTCCTAATTTCTCTTAACACATTTTTATTTAGCCACATTGGCTTGGATTTTTTATTTTTATAACCATATGATATTTGTTGATATGTATATTTATTTAACAAAGTTTTAAATGCTATCCATTAATCCTCTGTATTTTTATTAGAGAATACTTTGTCCCAGTTTATGTTATTTAATGATTTCCTTAAATCGTTGAATTTTGCTTTCTTAAAATTAAGTCTTAGTTAAACCTTTAAAGGGACACTCAATCAAAATTAATCTTTCATTATTCAGATAGAGCATGCCATTTTAAACAACTTTCCAATTTACTTCCATTAACTAAATGTGCACAGTCTTTTCATATTTAAACTTTTTGAGTCAACAGCTCCTACTGAGCGTGTGCAAGAGTAAGTGTGTATGCATTTGTGAATGGCTGATGGCTGTCACTTGGTACGTGTATGCATTTGTGAATGGCTGATGGCTTTCACATGATACAGGGGGAGTGGATAAAGACATAACTTTTAAAATTGTCAGAAAAAAAATCTACTGCTCATTTGAAGTTCAGACTAAGTGCTATTGCATTGTCTTGTTATCTTGCATTTGTTGATTATGCAAATCTACTGTGTTGACTGGTCCTTTAAGACACTGCTTATGAAAAGAGATTTCAAATGTGACCATGTTATGATCACTGTTACCCAAATTTTATTTGATTTCTATGTTTGATATTATGGGGCCTATTTATCAAGCCGTCAACCGCAAATAGGCTGGAATTCCACAGCGTAATTGTGGAGAGCTTGATTCGCCTTATTTATCAAAGGCTACAGACCGGCAAAAGTAGAATTTTGTGACGTAACATACGATCCGCCGTTCTCAGTCCGACACAGATCGATGGTTATGTCACTACAGATGTTCCGAATGCAAATTCGGCACTATCTGCCTACTTTTGCTAGTTAACAAATATCTACCAGGTACGCTCGCCACTATTCCAGCACAGCGTACTTCGTTTTCAATCCCTGGAGGCGGTGGATGCCATAGGAATCAATGGGAGTCTGAAAGCAGCAAAAGCTTATGTTCCCTGCTGCCCGATATCCCATTGATTCCTATGGGAGAATAAAAGTTAAGTTTACACCTAACACTCTAACATGTACCCCGAGTCTAAACACCCCTAATCTGCCACCCCCTATACCGCCGACACCTACATTATACGTATTAACCCCTAATCTGCCGCCCTGACACTGCCGCCCTGACACTGCCGCCACCTACGTAAAGTTATTAACCCCGCTCCCGGACCCCACCGCAACTAAATAAATGTATTAACCCCTAAAGCCCTGGCCTCCCACATCACTAGCACTTACTAAACCTATTAACCCCTAAACCGCCAGCCCCCCACATCACCATAAACTAAATTAAACTATTAACCCCTAAACCTAACAACCCGCTAACTTTACATTAAATATTAACTCATACCTATCTTATAATAAATTTAAACTTACCTTAAGATTTAAATTAAACTATATTAAACTACTAATTAAGCTACCCTAACTGTTATACTAAAATTACATTAAACTATATTAAAATATTATTTAATCTAACCTAACTTTTATACTAAAATAACATAAAACTACAAATTAAATTAAATATATTATACATTTAAACACCAAAAAACTAACGCCTAGATTACGAGTCTTACGTTAGCCTTAAAAAGCAGCGTTGAGAGGTCTTTTTTTTCTTTTTATTTTACAGGCAACTTTGTATTTATTTTAACTAGGTACAATAGTTATTAAATAGTTATTATTTAATAACTACCTAGCTAAAATAAGTACAAATTTACCTGTAAAATAAACCCTAACCTAAGTTACAATTACACCTAACACTACACTATAATTAAATTAATTCCCTAAACTAACTACAATTAATTACAATTAAATTAAATAAACTAAAGTACGAAAAACAACAAACACTAAATTACAGAGAATAAAAAAATAATTACAATTTTCTAAAACTAATTACACCTACACTAATCCACCTAATGGGTGGTGGGTTTTAATGTTGGGGGGTATTTTTTTTTTACAGGTTAATGAGCTGATTACTTTGGGGCAATGCCCTGTAAAAGGCCCTTTTAAAGGCTATTTGTAATTTAGTATAGGGTAGGGAATTTTATTATTTTTTGGGTATTTTTTATTTTATTAGGGGGATTTGAGTAGGTGTAATTAGTTTAAAAAAAATGTAATTTTTTTTTATATTCTGTAATTTAGTGTTTGCTGTTTTTCATACTTTAGTTTATTTAATTTAATTGTAATTAATTGTAGTTAGTTTAGGGAATTAATTTAATTATAGTGTAGTGTTAGGTATACTTGTAACTTAGGTTAGGGTTTATTTTACAGGTAAATGTATATTTATTTTAGCTAGGTAGCTATTAAATAGTTATTAACTATTTATTAACTATTCTACCTAGTTAAAATAAATACAAACTTGCCTGTAAAATAAAAATAAATCCTGAGATAGCTACAATGTAAATACTATTTATATTGTAGCTAGTTTAGGGTTTATTTTATAGGTAAGTATTTAGTTTTAAATAGGAATAATTTATTTAATTGTTGTAATTTTATTAAGATTATTTTAAATTATATTTAACCCCTTAATGACCACAATGTACCCTGTATGTCACTGGTTGTTAAGGGGTTTTTCAGGACATAATAGCACAAGTCTAGCAAGAACACTCTATTAATGCACTCCCTCCAGCAGGCTTTGTGGAATAGAGCAGTCTCAACGCTGGTGACAAGGCCGCGCTATAAAACAATCAAGTCCCAAAAAAAGGCCAGCGACATACAGGGTACGTCGCTGGTCCTTAAGGGGTTAAATTGGGGGGGGGGTGTTAAGGTTAGGATTAGACTTAGGTTTAGGGGTTAATATATTTATTATAGTGTCAGCGACGTTGAGGGCGGCATATTAGGGGTTAATAATTGTAGTTAGGTTGCAAATACGTTGGGGGTGGCAGATTAGGGGTTAATAAATATAATGTAGGTGTTGGCGATGTTGGGGGCAGCAGATTAGGGGTTCATTAGCATAATGTAGGTGGTGGCTGTGTCCGAGCGGCAGATTAGGGTTAATAATATAATGCAGGTGTCGGCGATGTCGGGGGCGGCAGATTAGGGGTTAATAAGTGTAAGATTTGGGGTGTTTAGACTCAGGGTTCATGTTAGGGTGTAGACGTAAAATGTATTTTCCCATAGGAAACAATGGGGCTGCGTTAGGAACTCAACGATGCTTTTTTGCAGGTGTTAGGTTTTTTTCAGCCAGCTGAGCCCCATTGTTTCCTATGGGGAAATCGTGCACAAGCACGTTTAGCAAGCTTACCGCTACCGTAAGTAGCGCTGGTATTACAGTGAGATGTGGCACTAAATTTTGCTCTCCGCTCACTTTTTAGAGGCTAACGCCGGGTTGAAAAAACCTGTAATACCAGCGCTGTCTTAAGTGAGCGGTGAGAAAAAAAGGAGCGTTAGCACCGCACAGCTTACCGACAAAAACTCGTAATCTAGCCGTAAATTACAAAAAACTAACAAACACTAAGTTACACAAAAAAATAAACACTAAGTTACAAAAAATAAAAAATAAATTATCAAAGATTTAAACTAATTACACCTAATCTAAGGGCCCTATGAAAATAAAAAAGCCCTCCTCAAATAAAAAAAAAACCTAACCTACAATAAACTACAAATAGCCCTTAAAGGGCCTTTTATGGGGCATTGCCCAAAAGAAATCAGCTCTTTTACCTGTAAATAAAAAATACAAATACGGGGGCGGAGCCGGCCACCATCAAGTATGGCTGCAAAAAGCTGATGCTCCGTATATACAGGCTCTTCCTGAGCACCTAACTGAACATTCATGCAGTGTAGAAATCGTGAAAACA
>NC_069505.1:536446011-536456011 GCF_027579735.1 Bombina bombina | reverse complement strand
GGAGCCATCCTCTTCAACCGACGGACTAACGACAAATGAAGGTTCCTTTAAGGGACGTCATCCAAGATGGCGTCCCTTCAATTCTGATTGGCTGATAGAATTCTATCAGCCAATCGGAATTAAGGTAGAAAAAAATCTGAGTGGCTGATGCAATCAGCCAATCAGATTGAAGTTCAATCCGATTGGCTGATCCAATCAGCCAATCGTATTGAACTTGCATTACAGCCAATAGAATTTGAGTTCAATATGATTGACTGATTGGATCAATCAGATTTTTTCTACCTTAATTCCGATTGGCTGATAGAATTCTATGTTTTATCTAAAGCACTATATATTTATATACAGTAAATGTTTTATCTAAATCACTATATTTATATACAGTAAATGTTTTATCTGAATCACTATATATATACAGTAAATGTTTTATCTAAATCACTACTATATATATGTACCAAAAAACAAACAGAGGGGACATAGCTACTGTTTATGAGACTTATATATAGAATTACTAACCGACAATAACACTGATTGTTATGTCAGGATACAAAAATCAGTGTGGTGCAGACCCTTATAAAAAATATTGTATGATTTAAGAAGAAAGAGAAAGCCAGGAATGTAATCCTAGTTGTCAAAAAACAGGGATTTCAGCACTCTTTTAAGAAATCAAGCTCATAAGACCAAAATATTTTTTCAAAAAGTAGAATTTATTCAATTGTGGACGGGAAATTCTCCCAGTTGAGTGAACACCACTACCCAGAAGATAAGATACAGCGCACTGTATCACATTCATAGTAAAATATTAATAAAGAAACTTTTATTTCTCTATATACACACTAGAGTTAGTATTCTAAACCTGACCGGTCAGGGGTACACTTGGATGCTAAAGCATGAAACAGCACATATATTTTTGTAATGAGTACCTATAAAGAACCTCTACACCCTGCTGCACACAGAACCCCTACATGAGAGGTGTATCCTGGGCAGGTATAAAATTATGGGATCTAAGAGGCCAATAGGGGTACTACAAACAGAAGCAGGACACAGTTTTAATCAACAGTCACAAAACAGTATATAAAAGATGGTACTTGTGAATTTTCAAAGGGAAGCCTCAAACCTAGACTCACTACACCCAACTGCTCACAGTACTCCAAACAAGGAGAGTATAATACTGGGCAGTAAGTACGGTCACCGGGATCTAAGTGGTCTGTAAGTTAGGCTCCCTAGATGTACACAGTAAACATATGTAATAGCTATGTATGCAATCACATTTCATTTGCACTTTGCACTTAATATCAGATAGTATGTGTCATTTTAGCACTGTATTAACTAAGCCACACATGCAAAGCCTGCGACAGGAAAGATTGGCAGTAAGAGAATAAGCTTTGAGCACATATAGTAGCATTTCCTCAGTGTCTCTGAGATCCTGAAATGCTAACATGTAGAGCTGCATGCAGAGACGGTATTAGCAAGCATGGTTGTGAAAAAGCAGGTAAGAGTGTTGTCATCACATAGCCAGCATAACATTTAAGCAGCAGTGTTCATATCCTCAGCGCAATTGTGCCCAAACTCAGCGTTTCTTGTGAATATGCTTTTGAAGACACATATAAGTATAATCTCTCACAGTCACTGGCAAAGTAAGGCAATAGTATCAAAGATGGTTTGTGACCATTTTACAGTCCGTGTTAGCGAACTATGATAAAACACATACGACCTTGTTTTTTCCATTCAGTCATATAACTGTGGCAAGATGCGTCCTCTTGACTTGCTTAACTCCAAGTTAGATTTGCTGTGCTTCTGTTCTCGCCGCAAGTATCGCCATACAGGCGGCCGGAAGGCTGTGTTAGTAGCATGCACCACGTAGGCCGGTCGGCTGAGCCAATGCCGACGTGCGTTTCACCCGCAGAGCTGATAGACAGACCGGGCTTCGTCAGGGCGGTATGTGGCAGGGACCAATCAATCCCATTTTATAGTTTATAATAGCGCCCCTGCTGGAAGGTGAAAGTTTACTACATATCTATATACAGATTAATATAAATTAAAAGGAACATAAATCTTGTTGCAAATAAATTGCATACTATATACAATGGCTAACCCTAGGAAAAATGTCATTAATTTATTTGCTTGTGTATATATTCAGTGAATTCCCATCAATTCAATGTTTTTATAAGAATTTATATAAGGGAAGACTAAAATTATGTAGACACAATGGGCTTATAAGAATGTTGTTGTATTAAAGAAAGCAGGCCATGTCTAATTTGACATTTAGACCTTCTGGTAACTGAGTCCCCAGAATGGAAATCCACCTGCATTCTTTTTGCAGGAGGATTTTGTCATTATCGCCTCCTCTACCATTTATGATTCCTCTATACCAATAAATTTAATTGAATCAGGATTGCAGTCATGAACCAGCTCGTAATGTTTGTCAACATTACTCTTCTGGTTTTTGTTTTTTACATCGTCACAATGTTCTGTGATCCAGTCTTTTATGGCTCTCCTCGTTTTTCCCACGTTGAAACGTGTGCAACTGCAGGAAAGGAAATAAATGACCCCTTCTGTATTGCAGTTGATATAATGTTTCAACTTGTATCTTTTTCCTGCATGAGTGCCAAAATCTTTCGTTTTGACCATATACTTGCAAGCCACACATCTACCACAAGGGTGGTTGCCAGATGACCTATGTTTCTTAAGCCAATTTGTTTGCTTTTGTTCAGACATATACTGACTTCACACAAGTTTATCCTTTAAGTTGGGTGCTCGTCTAGCTGTAATGTTGGGGTATTCCACAACCACTTTAGACACTCCCACGTCACTCACAAGGATTTACCAATTTTTGGCCAGGATCTCTCTTAGGGTATTCCAATGGCAGTTGTAATCCGCAACTAGCCTTATTCTTGAATCCACTACCTTTTCTTTTTGTACAAGGAGTGTATTTCGGTTTACATGTGCAGCATAGTTAAATGCTTTCCTTACATTTCTCTTAGAATACCCTCTATCTAAGAACCTTTTTTGCATGTCTGTGCCCTGCTTCAGAAATCTTTCTTTTGTCGAGCAGTTTCTGTGGAGTCTTAAGAACTGCCCTTTTGGTATGCCTCGTTTTAAATGTGTTGGATGATGACTTGATGCCAGGAGAAGACTGTTAGTAGCAGTACTTTTCCGAAAATTTTCAGTCACAATCATTCCTTGTTCAATCTTTACATTAACATCCAGAAATGATATTTGCACCTTGCTATACTGCAAGGTTAGTGAAATATTACTGTCATTTATGTTGAGGATGCGAACAAATTCTTTTAAATTACTCTCAGATCCCTCCCAAATTAAAAAGACATCATCCACATATCTTAACCACTAATGGATGTTTTCTTCAAAAAGAGGGCTCTGGAAAACCTCATCCATTTCCCACTTACCGAGGTGTAGGCAAGCATATGTTGGGGCACAAGTGGCACCCATTGCAGTACCTCGTTTTTGCTTGTATATTTTATTGTCAAACATGAACACGTTATTAAGGAGCACAAACGTTAACAGTTCCACAACAAAATCTGTGTGGTTCCGGACGCTGGTACCACTTGTCATGAGGTAATGTTTGCATGCTTTTATTCCCACCTCATGTGGGATGGATGAGTACAATCCTTCAACATCTAAGCATACCAACCATGCTCCTTGAGGGACTGACAAACCATCTATTTTCCTTAGAAAATCCGCAGTGTCCAGAACAAAAGATGGCATGGTGTTCAAGAATGGTCTTAAGAAAAGGTCAATGTAATTCCCCAAGTTCTCTGTAAGGATGCCAATGCCTGCAATTATTGGACGGCCTGGTGGATTACTAGAGTTTCTGTGTATCTTGGGGATACAGTAAAAAACCGGCATCACAGGGTGCTCAGGGTATAGATATTTGAATTCTGTTGCTGTGATTATTTTGCTATATTTTGCTTTTTTTAGAATGTTGAAAAGGGAGAATTGTAGAGAAGAAGTGGGATTGAAGGTTAAACTTTGATATTGACTTTTATCTAAAAGTTGCCGTTTTGCCTCAAGGACATACATACTCTTGTCCCATAGGACTAGATTGCCGCCCTTGTCAGCCTGTTTTATAATCAGGCCTTTTGCATTCATCAGCTCTCCAAGGGCTTTCCTTTCTGGCTTGCTTAAGTTGTCTTCCACTAGACCAGTAAAGGAGAGGCCGGCTACTTCTCTCTCTACCTGCTTCACGAATATGTTCACGGCAGGTACCATTGATAGTTGTGGCATGTATTTTGATTTTGCTTTAAAATTGGAGTTAACCGTCCTAGGGCCGCTCAAGTCCAAAGCTTGTGAGGGATTGTATTGGCTCCCTTCATTTTCAGCTAGCAATTCTTGTAGATCTACAATTGATGGACTGTCTTCCGTGGTAAGAGACACATCTTCCAATAAATGTCTGCTCTTTCCTTTCATTATTTGAGACAGGACTATCCATCTTGCAAACAAATGAAGATCTTTGATAAAATTAAATTTATCAAGAGTATTTGTAGGACAAAAAGATAAACCTTTTTTGAGAACTTCAATGTGTATTACACCCAATTTAAAAGAAGACAGATTTATAATTTGTAGATCATTCTCTATATGGTTCAGAATCCCCTGCGACTTCGAAAGCGTTGTGATCTGCCCTGAGAGTAGTTCCTCTGGGTTTGTTTGTAGCCCTGTTGGCGACGTTGTCTGGAGGGGTACCGTCTCTCTTCTAAATTTGAACTTGTCCCCCCTCTTCCTTCTCTTCCTACCGCCTCTCCTCCTTCCCCTAAAAAAGAATGTTTGTTTTCGGGGCTAGTCCTAGGATGATCTACCTCCACATCAGAACTATCTGTTCCAGAGTCATAGGCTCCCTTTGCTGATTGATAACTATAGACTTTATTATTTCTGTAGTCATCATTGTCTCTGGAAAATTTTCTTCCTTTTCTAAGTTTTATATCATTTTGTAGCCTTGCTATTTGTTCTTTTATTTCCTCATTTAAATTTGCAAAATTCGGATTTGTTTCAAACATATTTACCACTTTCAAAGACTCTTCAGCTTGACTTATAGTTTTTTCTAGTCTCTCTTTTTTCCGTTTAACCATCTTGTTCATCAGGATGATGGAATAGTCTGAAAGACTGCAACTCCAATCTTCCATAAATTCCTCCCCTCCTTTGTCTTCTCTTAAATTAGTCCCAGGGTCCAGCCTAAGGCGTAGGCCTCTGGGTATGATTTTTGTTTTTATATAGTTCTCAAGACTAGATGTCTCGGCTCTAAGTTTTACTTGTTTAAAAAGTAATTTTTTATAGTTTTTAAAAGCACCATAAATATTCACTGGTGTATTGCTTTTGTCCTGATTCTCTTCCAAATTTGACATAGATAGGGCTGCTGTAAGTTCAGCTTCCCAGTTTTCATCAGACAGCATGAAAGCCATGTTGTAAACATAGCCCCCAAGCAGCAGTGTTCAAACAAAACTGAAGGAATCCCACAAATTCCACAATTAAAAAGGTCAAAACAGCTAAGGGGGATCACCACTCTGGAAACCTATTGAAAAATGGGCCTGGGCCCAAGTATACCAGGTATACAATACAAAAGTACCAAAAAACAAACAGAGGGGATGCAGCTACTGTTTATGAGACGTATATATAGAATTACTAACCGACAATAACACTGATCGGTATGTCAGGATACAAAAATCAATGTGGTGCAGACCCTTATAAAAAATATTTTATGATTTAAGAAGAAAGAGAAAGCCAGGAATGTAATCCTAGTTGTCAAAAGACAGGGATTTCAGCACTCTTTTAAGAAATCAAGCTCATAAGACCAAAATATTTTTTCAAAAAGTAGAATTTATTCAATTGTGGACGGGAAATTCTCCCAGTTGAGTGAACACCACTACCCAGAAGATAAGATACAGCACACTGTATCACATTTGTAGTAAAATATTAATAAAGAAACTTTTATTTCTCTATATACACACTAGAGTTAGTATTCTAAACCTGACCGGTCAAGGGTACACTTGGATGCTAAAGCATGAAAACAGCGAATATATTTTTGTAATGAGTACCTATAAAGAACCTCTACACCCTGCTGCACACAGAACCCCTACATGAGAGGTGTATCCTGGGCAGGTATAAAATTATGGGATCTAAGAGGTCAATAGGGGTACTACAAACAGAAGCAGGACACAGTTTTAATCAACAGACACAAAACAGTATATAAAAGATGGTACTTGTGAATTTTCAAAGGGAAGCCTCAAACTTAGACTCACTACACCCAACTGCTCACAGTACTCCAAACAAGGAGAGTATAATACTGGGCAGTAAGTACGGTCACCGGGATCTAAGTGGTCTGTAAGTTAGGCTCCCTAGATGTACACAGTAAACATATGTAATAGCTATGTATGCAATCACATTTCATTTGCACTTTATATCAGACAGTATGTGTAATTTTAGCACTGTATTAATTAAGCCACACATGCAGAGCCTGCGACAGGAAAGATTGGCAGTAAGAGAATAAGCTTTGAGCACATATAGTAGCGTTTCCTCAGTGTCTCTGAGATCCTGAAATGCTAACATGTAGAGCTGCATGCAGAGAAGGTATTAGCAAGCATGGTTGTGAAAAAGCAGGTAAGAGTGTTGTCATCACATAGCCAGCATAACATTTAAGCAGCAGTGTTCATATCCTCAGCGCAATTAAATCATTTAGGATGTGCCCAAACTCAGCGTTTCTTGTGATTATGCTTTTGAAGACACATATCATTATAATCTCTCACAGTCACTGGCAAAGTAAGGCAATAGTATCAAAGATGGTTTGTGACCATTTTACAGTCCGTGTTAGAGAACTATGATAAAACACATATGACCTTGTTTTTTCCATTCAGTCATATAACTGTGGCAAGATGCGTCCTCTTGACTTGCTTAACTCCAAGTTAGATTTGCTGTGCTTCTGTTCTCGCCACAAGTTTTGCCATACAGGCGGCCGGAAGGCTGTGTTAGTAGTGTGCACCATGTAGGCCGGTCGGCTGAGCCAATGCCGACGCGTGTTTCACCTCCAAGGCTGATATACAGACCGGGCTTCATCAGGGGGGTATGTGGCAGGGACCAATCAATCCCATTTTATAGTTGTTTATAATAGCGCCCCTGCTGGAAGGTGAAAGTTTACTACATATCTATATACAGATTAACATAAATTAAAAGGAACATAAATCTTGTTGCAAATAAATTGCATACTATATACAATGGCTAACCCTAGGAAAAATTTCATTAATTAATTTGCTTGGATATATACAGTGAATTCCTATCAATTCAATTTTATAAGAATTTATATAAGGGAAGACTAAAATTATGTAGACACAATGGGCTTATAAGAATTTTTCTGTCTTAAAGAAAGCAGGCCATGTCTAATTTGTCATTTAGACCTTCTGGTAACTGAGTCCCCAGAATGGAAATCCACCTGCATTCTTTTTGCAGGAGGGTTTTGTCATTATCGCCTCCTCTACCATTTATGATTCCTCTATCTATACCAATAAATTTAAGAGAATCAGGATTGCAGTCATGAACCAGCTCATAATGTTTGTCAACATTACTCTTCTGGTTTTTGTTTTTTACATCGTCACAATGTTCTGTGATCCGGTCTTTTATGGCTCTCCTCGTTTTTCCCACGTAGAAACGTGGGCAACTACAGGAAAGTAAATAAATGACCCCTTCTGTATTTCAGTTGATATAATGTTTCAACTTGTATCTTTTTCCTGTATGAGTGCAAAAATCTTTTGTTTTGACCATATACTTGCAAGCCACACATCTACCACAAGGGTGGTTGCCAGATGACCTATGTTTCGTAAGCCAATTTGTTTGCTTTTGTTCAGACATATACTGGCTTCACACAAGTTTATCCTTTAAGTTGGGTGCTCGTCTAGCTGTAATGTTGGGGTATTCCACAACCTCTTTAGACACTCCCATGTCACTCACAAGGATTTTCAAATTTTTTGCCAGGATCTCTCTTAGGGTATTCCAATGGCAGTTGTAATCCGCAACTAGCCTTATTCTTGAATCCACTACCTTTTCTTTTTGTACAAGGAGTGTATTTCGGTTTACATGTGCAGCATAGTTAAATGCTTTCCTTACATTTCTCTTAGAATACCCTCTATCTAAGAACCTTTTTTGCATGTCTGTGCCCTGCTTCAGAAATCTTTCTTTTGTCAAGCAGTTTCTGCGGAGTCTTAAGAACTGCCCTTTTGGTATGCCTCGTTTTAAATGTGTTGGATGATGACTTGATGCCAGGAGAAGACTGTTAGTAGCAGTACTTTTCCGAAAATTTTCAGTCACAATCATTCCTTGTTCAATCTTTACATTAACATCCAGAAATGATATTTGCACCTTGCTATACTGCAAGGTTAGTGAAATATTACTGTCATTTATGTTGAGGATGCGAACAAATTCTTTTAAATTACTCTCAGATCCCTCCCAAATTAAAAAGACATCATCCACATATCTTAACCACATATGGATGTTTTCTTCAAAAAGAGGGCTCTGGAAAACCTCATCCATTTCCCACTTACCAAGGTGTAGGGAAGCATATGTTGGGGAAAAAGTGGCACCCATTGCAGTACCTCATTTTTGCTTGTATATTTTATTGTCAAACATGAACACGTTATTAAGGAGCACAAACGTTAACAGTTCCACAACAAAATCTGTGTGGTTCTGGATGCTGGTACCTCTTGTCATGAGGTAATCTTTGCATGCTTTTATTCCCACCTCATGTGGGATGGATTAGTACACTCCTTCAACATCTAAGCATACCAACCATGCTCCTTGAGGGGCTGACAAACCATCTATTTTCCTTAGAAAATCTGCAGTGTCCAGAACAAAAGATGGCATGGTGTTCAAGAATGGTCTTAAGAAATGGTCAATGTAATCCCCCAAGTTCTCTGTAAGGCTGCCAATGCCTGCAATTATTGGACGGCCTGGTGGATTACTAGAGTTTTTGTGTATCTTGGGGATACAGTAAAAAACCGGCATCACAGGGTGCTCAGGGTATAGATATTTGAATTCTGTTGCGGTGATTATTTTGCTATCTTTTGCTTTTTTTAGAATGTTGAAAAGGGAGAATTGTAGAGAAGAAGTGGGATTGAAGGTTAAACTTTGATATTGACTTTTATCTAAAAGTTGCCATACATACTCTCGTCCCATAGGACTAGATTTCCGCCCTTGTCAGCCTGTTTTATAATCAGGCCTTTTGCATTCATCATCTCTCCAAGGGCTTTCCTTTCTGGCTTGCTTAAGTTGTCTTCCACTAGACCAGTAAAGGAGAGGCCGGCTTCTTCTCTCTCTACCTGCTTCACGAATATGTTCACGGCAGGTACCATTGATAGTTGTGGAATGTATTTTGATTTTGCTTTAAAATTGGAGTTAACCGTCCTAGGGCCGCTCAAGTCCAAAGCTTGTAAGGGATTGTATTGGCTCCCTTCATTTTCAGCTAGCAATTCTTGTAGATCTACAATTGATGGACTGTCTTCCATGGTAAGAGACACATCTTCCACTAAATGTCTGCTCTTTCCTTTCATTATTTGAGACAGGACTATCCGTCTAGCAAACAAATGAAGATCTTTGATAAAATTAAATTTATCAAGAGTATTTGTAGGACAAAAAGATAAACCATTTTGAGAACTTCAATGTGTGTTACACCCAATTTAAAAGAAGACAGATTTATAATTTGTAGATCATTCTCTATATGGTTCAGAATCCCCTGCAACTTTGAAAGCATCGGGGTCTGCCCTGAGAGTAGTTCTTCTGGGTTTGTTTGTAGCCCTGTTGGCGACGTTGTCTGGAGGGGTACCGTCTCTCTTCTAAATTTGAACTTGTCCCCCCTCTTCCTTCTCTTCCTACCACCTCTCCTCCTTCCCCTAAAAAAGAATGTTTGTTTTCGGGGCTAGTCCTAGGATGATCTACCTCCACATCAGAACTATCTGTTCCAGAGTCATAGGCTCCCTTTGCTGATTGATAACTATAGACTTTATTATTT
>NC_069505.1:536406011-536431011 GCF_027579735.1 Bombina bombina | reverse complement strand
GCACAAAAGAGAGGGGGGAGAGAGCACAAAAGAGAAGGGGGAGAGAGCGCAAAAGAGAGGGGGAGAGAGAGCACAAAAGAGAGGGGGGGGGAGAGAGCATAAAAGAGAGGGAGGAGAGAGCGCAAAAGAGAGGGGGAGGGAGAGAGCACAAAAGAGAGGGGGAGAGAGAGCGCAAAAGAGAGGAGGAGAGAGGGCACAAAAGAGAGGGGGGAGAGAGCACAAAAGAGAGGGGGAGAGAGAGCACAAAAGAGAGGGGGAGAGAGAGAGCGCAAACAGAGGAGGAGAGAGAGCGCAAAAGACAGGGGGAGAGAGAGAGCTCAAAAGAGAGGGGGAGAGAGTGCAAAAGAGAGGGGGAGAAAGAGAGCAGATGAGGGGGGATAAAGATGGAGATACACAGCAAAAGAGAGGGTACAAAAGAGAGGGGGAGAGCGCAAAAGAGAGGGGGGAGAGAGCGCAAAAGAGAGGGGGAGAGAGAGCGCAAAAGAGAGGAGGGAGAGAGAGAGCAGAAGAGGGGGGATAAAGAGAGGGCGAGAGACAGCAAAAGAGAGGGGGGAGAGCACAAAAGAGAGGGGGAGAGAGAGAGCAGAAGAGGGGGGATAAAGAGAGGGCGAGAGACAGCAAAAGAGAGGGGGGAGAGCACAAAAGAGAGGGGGAGAGAGAGTGCAAAAGAGAGGGGGGAGAAAGAGAGCGCAAAAGAGAGGGGGAAGGGCGCAAAAGAAAGGGGGAGAGAGAGCGCAAAAGAGAGGGGAGAGAGAGAGAGCGCAAAAGAGAGGGGAGAGAGAGCACAAAAGAGAGGGGGAGAGAGCGCAAAAGAGAGGGGGGAGAGAGAGAGCGCAAAAGAGAGAGGAGAGAGAGAGCGCAAAAGAGAGGGGAGAGAGAGAGGGGGGGAGAGAGCGCAAAAGAGAGGGGAAGAGAGCGCAAAAGAGAGGGGGAGAGAGAGCGCAAAAGAGAGGGGGAGAGAGAGAGCTCAAAAGAGAGGGAGAGAGAGGGCAAAAGAGAGGGGGAGAGAGAGAGCAGAAGAGGGGGGATAAAGAGAGGGCGAGAGACAGCAAAAGAGAGGGGGGAGAGCACAAAAGAGAGGGGGAGAGAGAGTGCAAAAGAGAGGGGGGAGAAAGAGAGCGCAAAAGAGAGGGGGAAGGGCGCAAAAGAAAGGGGGAGAGAGAGCACAAAAGAGAGGGGAGAGAGAGCGCAAAAGAGAGGGGAGAGAGAGCACAAAAGAGAGGGGGAGAGAGAGGGGGGAGAGAGAGAGCGCAAAAGAGAGGGGAGAGAGAGAGCGCAAAAGAGAGGGGAGAGAGAGAGGGAGGGAGAGAGCACAAAAGAGAGGGGAAGAGAGCGCAAAAGAGAGGGGGAGAGAGAGCGCAAAAGAGAGGGGGAGAGAGAGCACAAAAGAGAGGGTGGAGAGAGAGAGCGCAAAAAGAGAGGGTGAGAGAGAGAGCGCAAAAGAGAGGGGGAGAGAGAGAGCACAAAAGAGAGGGGGAGAGAGAGAGATAAAAAGAGAGGGGGAGAGAGCGCAAAAGAGAGGGGGAGAGAGAGAGCAAAAGAGAGGGGGAGGGAGAGAGCGCAAGGGGTGGGACCGCTGTACTGCAAAAAATGGCCCGTGTGAATGGGCTATAGGACTAGTAACCAATATTTGGAATAGTGAAGTAATTACTAAATTCAGTTTTTATGACTCACAAGGTCAAGATAGTACACTTTAATTAATTAAATAATAATTAATTAATGCAACTAAAACGTGAATTGAAATTAACTAGATTACGAATTTTGAGCGCTATAGGGATTTTAACGACTGCCACAAAATCAGCGTTATTTCACTTCCCTATAGCGCCGGTATAACGATTTCTAAAACAGCAGGCTTTTATAGGCAAAATGCTTGCGTTGAGCTCCATACCGCACCGAAAACAATCCCTGCTATGACGAGCTTTTGCACAATTTTCCCATTGAAATCAATGGGGAGAGCCAGGAAAAAAAAATCCTAACACCTGCGATAGCGGAATGAAAAGCTCCGTAACACAGCCCCATTGATGTTTATGAGGTAAATAAAACTAATGTTTAAACCTAACACCCTAACATAAACCCCAAGTCTAAACACCTCTAAACTGCTGCCCCGACATCGCCGCCACCTACATACAGTTATTAACCCCTAATCTCCCGCCCTAAACATCGTCGCCACCTACATACAGTTATTAACATCTCATCTGCCACCCCCAACATCGCCGCCACCTACATAAAATGATTAACCCTAATCTGCCGCTCCCGATGCCGCCGCCACTATACTAAACTTATTAACCCCAAAACCTCTGGCCTGCCACATCACTACCACTAAATAAATCCATTAACCCCTAATCCTAACCCTAACGTAACCCTAAACCTAACACCCCCTAACTTTAACATAATTAAAATACAACTAAAGTTACAATTATTAACTAAATAATACCTATTTAAAACTAAATGCATACTTACCTGTGAAATAAAACTTAAGCAAGCTACAATATAACTAATAGTTATATTGTAGCTAGCTTAGGTTTTATTTTTATTTCACAGGTAAGTGTGTATTTATTTTAACTAGGTAGACTAGTTAGTAAATAGTTATTAACTATTTAATAGCTACCTAGTTAAAATAAATACAAACTTACCTGTGAAATAAAACCTAACCTGCCTTACACTAAAACCAAACATTACAAAAAACAAAACCACTAAAATTACTAAAAATAAAAAATATCTAAATTACATAAAAAAACAAACACTAAATTACAAAAGAAACAAATTATCAAAAATAAAAAATAATTACACCTAATCTAATAGCCCTATCAAAATAACCCCCCACCAAAAAACCCCATAGCCTACAACAAACTACCAATGGTCCTTAAAATGGCCCTTTTGTGGGGCATTGCCCCAAAGATAACAGCTCTTTTACCTGTAAAAAA
Source organism: Bombina bombina (assembly GCF_027579735.1). Classification (NCBI taxonomy): domain Eukaryota; kingdom Metazoa; phylum Chordata; class Amphibia; order Anura; family Bombinatoridae; genus Bombina; species Bombina bombina. Next base: position 536,428,087 of record NC_069505.1, on the reverse strand, counting down.
ATAGAATATTTTTTGTAATTTAGTGTTTGTTTGTTTTTTAGTTATTTTTTTTTGTAATTAGATACTTTTTGTAACTTTTAGAGTAGTGTTAGGATTTTTTTAATGTGTAGTTTAGTTTAATTTAATTGGTAGTTAAATTGTAGTTAAATAATTATCTTAGTTTAATTGTTAGTAGTGATGTCGTGAACATAAAAATTTGGGTTCGCGAACGGCAAACGCAAACTTCCACAAATGTTCGCGAACGGGGCGAACCGCCATAGACTTCAATAGGCAGGCAAATTTTAAAACCCACAGGGACTCTTTCTGGCCACAATAGTGATGGAAAAGTTGTTTAAAGGGAACTAACACCTGGACTGTGGCATGACGGAGGGGGATCCATTGCAAAACTCCAATGGAAAATTACATAGTTGATGCAGAGTCTGATTTTAATCCAAAAGGGCATAAATCACCTAACATTCCTAAATTGTTTGGAATAACGTGCTTTAAAACATCAGGTATGATGTTGTATCGATCAGGTAGTGTAAGGGTTACGCCCGCTTCACAGTGACAGACCAAACTCCTGCAGCGGATACAACATCAACATCATCACACCGTACGTCCATGTGTGTAATGCTGCCTGACTGAGACATATCCCTGTTATCTACATCCTCTGTCAATAATGGTTGCGCATCACTCATTTCTTCCAACTGATGTGTAAATAACTCCTCTGACAGATCAAGTGAAGCGGCTGGGGTGCTAGTTTTGGTGGTGGCGGCAGACGGGCGAGTGGTGTCTTGACAGGTGCCCGAAGCTAAGTTGGAGGAGGATGGTGCATCAAGGTTCCGAGCGGAAGCTGTAGAAGATTGGGTGTCCTGTGTTAGCCAGTCAACTATGTCCTCAGAACTTTTCGAGTTCAGGGTACGTGGCCTCTGAACACTGGGCATTATTCTAGGGCCAAAGGAAATCACAGCACCACAACCATGATGGCCCCTGCGGGGTGGCCTGCCTCTGCCCAGTGGCGGATCCAGAGCCTGGTCTCGGGAGGGGCACTTCCAGATTTTTTTGTGGCGGCGGACAGAAAATAATGAGTGCTTATAGAACAGACTATTTTATTTAACCTCGTACAGCTCTAACCTTATTTAAAAACAGTCACATCTGTCTTTCCAAATTATGGATTTAAAAACTTAGAAACAGGTGACATTTAACCACATATAACTTTATTATTTAACAGTTTTGTAGACTTTTTTTATATAGAATATAAGCAAAAAACAGACAGCGCTATATAGCACCATATATAAATAAATCAGAATCACACAATCTATACTTAAATCTATAAAATATATAAGTTATTAGTAAGTTGAATGAGGACGTCAGCGCCGCTTGGAGGATTAACTTCTTCCGCTCCGGATGTCCTCTTCAGTTCCATCGGTGGCTCGGCTGAGTGAAGACGACTCAAGGTAGGATGATCTTCAGGGGATTAGTGTTAGGTTTTTGTAAGGGGGGTTTGGGTTAGATTAGGGGTATGTGGGTGGTGGGTTTTAATGTTGGGGGGGGGTTGTATTTTTCTTTTACAGGCAAAAGAGCTGTTTTCTTTGGGGCATGCCCCCACAAATGGCCCTTTTAAGGGCTGGTAAGGTAAAAGAGCTTTGAAATTTATTTAATTTAGAATAGGGTAGGGCATTTTTTTATTTTGGGGGGGTTTGTTATTTTATTAGGGGGCTTAGATTAGGTGTAAGTAGCTTAAAATTGTTGTAATATTTGTAACATGTTTGTAACTTATTTTTTTATTTTTTGTAACTTAGCTTTTTTTATTTTTTGTACTTTAGTTAGTTTATGTAATTGTATTTAATTGTAGTTATTTGTAGGTAGTTTATTTAATTAATTTAATGATAGTGTAGTATTAGGTTTAATTGTAACTTAAGTTAGGATTTATTTTACAGGTAATTTTGTATTTCTTTTAGCTATGTAGTTATTAAATACTTAATAACTATTTAATAACTATTCTAACTAGCTAAAATAAATACAAAGTTGCCTGTAAAATAAATATAAATCCTAAGATAGCTACAATGTAATTATTAATTATATTGTAGCTATCTTAGGGTTTATTTTACAGGTAAGTATTTATTTTTAAATAGGAATAATTTATTAAAGTATAGTGTAGTGTTAGGTGTAATTGTAACTTAGGTTAGGATTTATTTCACAAGTACATTTCTCTTTATTTTAGCTAGGTAAGCTATTAAATAGTTAATAACTATTTAATAGTTATTGTACATGGTTAAAATAAATTGAAAGGTACCTGTAAAATAAATATAAATCCTAAGATAGCTAGAATATAATTATTATTTATATTGTAGCTATATTAGGGTTTATTTTAAAGGTAAGTATTTAGTTTTAAATAGGATTCATTTACTTAATAAGAGTTAATTTATTTAGATTAATTTAATTAATATTTAAGTTAGGGGGGCGTTAGGGTTAGGGTTAGACTTAGGTTTAGGGGTTAATAATTTTATGACAGTGGCGGCGGCGTAATGGGGGGCAGGATAGGGGTTAATAAATTTATTATAGGTGGCGACGGTGTAGGGGGGGGCAGATTAGGGGTTAATAAATTTATTATAGGTGGCGACGGTGTAGGGGGGGCAGGATAGGGGTTAATACATTTAATATAGTTTGCGGCGGGTTCAGGGAGCGGCGGTTTAGGGGTTAATACATTTATTATAGTTGCGGTGGGCTCCGGGAGCGGCGGTTTAGGGGTTAATATGTATAGAGTAGCTTGCGGTGGGCTCCGGGAGCGGCGGTTTAGGGGGTAATAACTTTATTTAGTTGCGGCGGTGTAGGGGGGGTCAGATTAGTGGTGTTTAGACTCGGGGTACATTTTAGGGTGTTAGGTGTAGACAGCTCCCATAGAAATCAAAGGGATGTCTGTCAGCAGCGACCTTGTACTTTCGCTATGGTCAGACTCCCATTGATTCCTATGGGATCCGCCACCTCCAGGGGTGGCGGATTGAAAACCAGGTACGCTGGGCCGTAAAAGTGCCGAGCGTACCTGCTAGTTTTTTGATAGCTAGCAAAAGTAGTGAGAATGTGCCGCACACACTTGTGTGCGGAACATCTGGAGTGACGTAAGAATCGATCTGTGTCGGACTGAGTCCGACGGATCGATGCTTACGTCACAAAATTCTACCTTTGCCGGTCTCGAGCCTTTGATAACTAAGGCGAATCAGCCTCGCCACAAATACGCTGCGGAATTCCAGCGTATTTGAGGTTGACGGCTTGATAACTAGGCCCCTATGCCTTAAGTTTCTTAAACTAAATAGTGTATTATTATTTTCCATTAACTAATACTTTTATTCTTTTCTTTTCACTTGCTATTATTTTTGCACATTAAATATAATATCCATGTTTCTGATATTTTTTTTATCCATCATGAATATTCCTCCTCTCTCACTCTCACTGTACAGTTCCCTAATTATGGGGTTGCATCTGTAACTAATTCATTACCAGTACGATGTTGCAGTTTATTTGTATGAATTCTTATTTAAATGGGTTTATTTAAATACTTTAATTTAAAAGCATATTTAATTCTTTGTTTTAAATTTTCATTTTGTTTAATGTTTTAGTTTTATAGGCTTACTATTAACCCCTGCCAGCCAGAGTGGGAATACTTTATAGGAAGTTGGAACACAACAAGTTATATAAATACCTGGTACAGTGAGCTTACGGTGTCTGCTAGCAGTGAGCACACGGCTTACGCTAATATATACCGCGCTGAGTCTGAGTGCCGGCGTGTGACGTCACCGGCGCTCAGCAGTGCCGCGATAGCTGACAGTGGCAGCTCAAACAATTTAATCTGTCTTCAAGTTCTGAGTCATTATGGGCCTTCTTGGCTATTGATTGACCTGGACACTGTTAAAACATGGCTTCGGTCACGAATGTCAGAACTTCTGACATTCGTGACCGAAGCCATGTTTTAACAGTGTCCAGGACGGTCAATCAATAGCCAAGAAGGCCCATAATGACTATGAGCCGGCGGGCGGAATAGGGAATAGGGAAGCCCTCTCTCAGTATATTCTCGGGGGGGGGAGGGGCAATTGCCCCGTTGTCCCCCCCCTGGATCCGCCACTGCCTCTCCCTGTCATTTTTTTTTCGATTAGTGGTACTATGCGTGCAAGCTACTGTGACAACAGATATGAGTGGCACTGTGCACTGGCAGAATTTGGCAGAGTAGACGATCTAGGCCTGACACACACGCTTGCAGACAACTAACTGCTATTCAATCTATTACAGTCAAAATTGTATTTTTTTTTTTAATGTACACTACTGTTACACCAGATATGAGTTGCACTGGGGTGACACTGTGCCTTGGCAGGCCCTGAAACGCACACGTGTGAAGGAAACTGACTGCTATTATTTCAGTCAAATTTCTAGTGTTTTTTTAACCCCTTAAGGACCAAGGCCATTTTTCAATTTCTTTCCCTTAAGGACCAGGGCTATTTTTACATTTCTGCTGTGTTTATGTTTAGCTGTAATTTTCCTCTTACTCTTTTACTATACCCACACATATTATATACCATTTTTCTCGTTACTAAATGGACTTTCTAAAGATACCATTATTTTCATAATATCTTATAATTTATTTTTAAAAATATTATAAAATATGAGGAAAAAATGAAAAAAAAAAACACTTTTTCTAACTTTGACCCCCAAAATCTGTTACACATCTACAACCACCAAAAAAAAACCATGCTAAATAGTTTCAAAATTTTGTCCTGAGTTTAGAAATACCCAATGTTAACATGTTCTTTACTTTTTTTGCAAGTTATAGGGAAATAAATACAAGAAGCACTTTTGCTATTTTAAAACCACTTTTTTTCAAAATGAGCGCTAGTTACATTGGAACCCTGATATATGTCAGGAATACTTGAATATCCCTTGACATGTATATATTTTTTTTAGAAGACATCCCAAAGTATTGATCTAGGCCCATTTTGGTATATTTCATGCCACCATTTCACTGCCAAATGCGATCAAATAAAAAGAAATTGTTCATTTTTTCACAAACTTTAGGTTTCTCACAGAAATTATTTACAAACAACTTATGCAATTATGGCATAAATGGTTGTAAATGCTTCTCTGGGATCCCCTTTGTTCAGAAATAGCAGACTTATATGGCTTTGGCGTTGCTTTTTGGTAATTAGAAGGCTGCTAAATGCCACTGCGCAACACACGTGTTTTATGCCCAGCAGTGAAGGAGTTAATTAGGGAGCTTGTAGAGTTAATTTTAGCTTAAGTGTAGTGTAGTAGACAACCCAAAGTATTGATCTAGGCCCATTTAGGTATATTTAATGCCACCATTTCACCGCCAAATGCGATCAAATTTAAAAAAAAAACAAATATTTTCGCAATTTTAGGTTTTTCACTGAAATTATTTACAAACAGCTTGTGCAATTATGGCACAAATGGTTGTAAATGCTTCTCTGGGATCCCCTTTGTTCAGAAATAGCAGATATATATGACTTTGGTGTTGCTTTCTGGTAATTAGAAGGCCGCTAAATGCTACTGTGCATCAAACGTGTATTATGGCTAGCAGTGAAGGGGTTAATTAGGTAGTTTGTAGGGAGCTTGAAGGGTTCATTTTAGCTTTAGTGTAGAGATCAGCCTCCCACCTGACACATCAGACCCCCTGATCCCTCCCAAACAGCTCCCTTCCCTCCCCCACCCCACAATTGTCCCCACCATCTTAAGTACTGGCTGAAAGTCTGCCAGTACTAAAATAAAAGGTTTTTAATTTTTTTTTAATTTTTTTAGCATATTTACATATGGTGTGGTGTAGCATCACCCCTTAGCCCCCAACCTCCCTGTTCACCACCAAAACAGCTCTCTAACCCTCCCCATCTGCCTTATTAGCTGTCTGCTATTATGTCACATTAAAAAAAGTGTTTTTTTTTTTTTTTAAATGTACACTACTGTTACACCAGATATGAGTGGTGGCACTGGGCAAGTGGGCACAGTATACGCTGTGAGCCTGACACACACGCTGGCAGGCAGGCAACTGCAATTAGATTACACAGGAAAAAAAAAAGCAGACTGATGTTCTAGCCCTAAAAAGGGCTTTTTGGGGTGCTGTCCTTACAGCAGAGATCAGATGAGTTCTTCAGGACTGTAGTGGACACTGAATACACTAGCCTAGCTATCGATTTCCCTATTAAATCAGCAGCAGCTACACTGTCCCTCCTTTCACTAAGAATACAGCTTCCGAATGAATCTAAAATGGATGCTGTCCAGGAGGTGGGAGGGTCTGGGAGGGAGGGTCTACCGCTGATTGGCTGGAATGTGTCTGCTGACTGTGAGGTACAGGGTCAAATTTTACTCAATGATGACGAATAGGGGGCGGATCGAACATCGCATATGTTCGCCCGCCGCGGTGAACGCGAACAAGCTATGTTCGCTGGGAACTATTCGCCGGCGAACTATTTGCGACATCACTAATTGTTAGTTTAAAATTAATTTATTTAATTTGACAGGTAAGTTTTAATTTAATTTAAGATATGGAAATTGTAATTTTAATATAAAGTTAGGGGGTCCTTAGGTTTAGGGTTAATAGTTTATTTTAGTATATTTCGTTGTGGGGAGCTTTAGGTTTAGGGGTTAATAGTTTATTTAAGCATATTTCGTTGTGGGGGGCTTGCGGTTTAGGGGTTAATAGGTTTATATAGCGGCAGTGTGGGCAGATGGCAGATTAGGGGTTAATAATATTTAAATAATGTTTGGGATGCAGGAGGGCGGCGGTTTAGGGGTTAATAGGTTTATTATAGTTGTGACGATGTCGGAAAGCGTCGGAATAGGGGTTAATACATTTTAATAGTGGTGGCGATGTGCTGAGCAGCAGATTAAGGGTTAATACATTTATTATAGTGTTTGTGATTCGGGTGGGCCTTGGTTTAGTATACCAAATGTAGTGTTCATCATAACCCTCTGCTCTGTGTCTTGTCTCTCCTTACCAGTAAGTAAAGATCTTTGATCCAATTTTAGGAATAGCCCTAATAAGTGACCTGGGACCTTTTGGCTACCAGCAACCATGCCAGGTCACTTATTAGGTCTATTCCTAAAGCCAAATTGACCAGGGTAATGAGGAACAACACACTACCAGACAAGGCTTCCACTCAGGTACAGGAGATGTCTGAAAAGTTCCTGAAGAGGGGATATGCTGAACCATTTATTAAAGCCATTAAGGAAGAGGTCATTAAATTGGATCAAAGATCTTTACTTACTGGTAAGGAGAGACAAGACACAGAGCAGAGGGTTACGATGACCACTACATTTGGTCCTACATCCCATCTACTAGCAAAAGGCATACAGATGAACTGGTGGGTTCTACAGACTGACCCCAGCCTACCGTTTACAGGAAGCACGGTACCAAGAATGGGATATAAAAGGAACAGCAATTTAAAAGATCTCTTGATGAAAACTGACCCAACACACTGCTATAAGTAGGAACAGTGGCTGAAGATGAAGAAACAAGGGTCATACAGATGCCCAAGCTGCACGACATGCAGTGCCATGATACAAGGCTCAACATTCAGGCACCCACATAGCAACAAGCAATATAAAATACGACATTACATGACATGCTCAACCAAGTATGTGGACTACTTATTGAGGTGTGTCTGTGGGAAATTCTATGTGGGTAAGACTGATGATGATATTAGGAAGAGAATGGCTAACCACCGGAGTACGATCAGGGCAGCTTTGAATACTAACAAAACAGATCAACCAGTTGCACACCATTTTTTGGATGCCAAACATACTGTCAAGGACTTAAGATTTATACTGATAGACCATGCCCCCCCCCCCCCCTTGGTTGAGGGGGTGACAGGAAGAAGAAATTGTTGCAAGTTGAAGCCAGATGGATCTTCCTCTTGGATACATTATATCCAAGAGGCCTCAATGCCAACATTGATTGGCATTGCCTCCTGTACATACTCCTTACAAGCTTTCCATATGCATTATTTAGGCAGTATTTATGGCTCTATGTGTAACCAACATGTATAGTACACTTACACTGCATACAACTATGGCGGCCCAGATTTGACTGTTTAAACTTGATTGCCATTATTACATAAGTTGCAATTGTGTATTTAGGTTGCTAATCATGTACTTGGCTAGTGTTAGCATTATTTCATACCCTCTTAGTTATGTAATAGGCCACATGAGATGGGTGATGGACATGTGCTTATGGCAGGTATAGTTCTAAGTTCTATGAGCTAGTGCAGCAAGCTTATTTATACTTATTTAGACTTGTTTATACTTATATCTATACCTATATCTATACCTATAACATCAGGAATATCTTTGTCTGCTTCCCTCTTTACATGAAATTCACTTTGCATCAGGGTAGACTGTATTATGACAGTACCGTCCTTTTATTAGTTATAGCTGAGTATCCTCTTTTGTGCATATGTAGCTGTGAGGGCCAATTAGATTTCCCTGCTGATCTTATTTAATCCTATGCGCACATTACATCTTATACATCTTATATGCATGGCACTGCCTAATTACTGCTGTTGCTACATGCCAAATTACCATTTAGCTAGATTACCCTTGTATAGTATAGAAACGTTTAATGAGATATAGCCGTTTTTTATTCATACGAAGTTGTGCTTGCAAATAGGCACCGGGCTCCTTTCACTACTGTGCTGGCAGTTGTGTTATTAGTGGGCACGCTGGGTGTCATGTGCTATGCTCGCCGGCTAAGCCACGCCCCCTTTTTACCCGCAAACGGTGTTGGCGAGGTTTGCATCGCATTTGCTACACATTTGATATGGATAGCGTCCTGGGCTCCCTATACATCTTTTCAGCAACTTTTCTTCCGCGACTCGAGCTTACCGCAAATCCCCTTACGTAAATTGCGTATCCTATCTTTTTAATGGGACTTGCCTAACGCCGGTATTACAAGTCTTGGAAGAAGTGAGCGGTAGACCCTCTCCTGTCAAGACTCCTACCGCATTTAAAAGTCAGTAGTTAAGAGTTTTATGGGCTAACACCGTAACATAAAACTCTTAAATAAAGTGCTAAAAAGTACACAAACACCCATAAACTACCTATTAACCCCTAAACCGAGGCCCCCCCACATCGCAAACACTTCAATAAATATATTAACCCCTAAACTGCCGCACTCCCGCATCACAAACACTAGTTACATTTTATTAACCCCTAATCTGCCATCCCTAACATCGCCAACACCTACCTACATTTATTAACCCCTAATCTGCTGCCCCCAATGTCGCCGCTACTATAATAAATTTATTAACCCCTAAACCTAAGTCTAACCCTAAGTTTAACCCCCCTAACTTAAATATAATTTAAATAAAATGAATTAAAATTACTACAATTAAATAAATTAATCCTATTTAATACTAAATACTTACCTATAAAATAAACCATAAGATAGCTATAATATAACTAATAGTTACATTGTAGCTATCTCAGGGTTTATTTTTATTTTACAGGAAAGTTTGTATTTATTTTAACTAGGTACAATAGTTATTAAATAGTTATTAACTATTTAATAACTACCTAGCTAAAATAAGTACAAATTTACCTGTAAAATAAATCCTAACCTAAGTTACAATTACATCTAACACTACACTATAATGAAATAAATTACCTAAATTAACTACAATTAATTACAATTAAATTAATTAAACTAAATTACAAAAAAAAACACTAAATTACAGAAAATAATAAAATAATTACAAGTTTTTAAAACTAATTACACCTAATCTAATCCCCCTAATAAAATAAAAGGGCTTTTTGTGGGGCATTGCCCCAAAATCGGAATTAAGGTAGGAAAAATCCTATTGGCTGATGCAATCAGCCAATACGATTGAGCATGCATTCTATTGGCTGTTCCAATCAGCCAATAGAATGCAAGCTCAATCCTATTGGCTGATTGGATCAGCCAATAGGATTTTCCTACCTTAATTCATCTTGGATGATGTCATTTAAAGGAACCGTCATTCGTCGTGTAGTCATCGGTCTGGATGGATGCTCCACGTCCTCTGGCTTCAAGATGGACCCGCTCCGCTCCGGATGGATGAAGATAGAAGATCCCGTCTGGATGAAGACTTCTGCTCGTCTGGAGGTCCTCTTCTGCCCGGATAGGATGAAGACTTCTGCCCCTCTGGAGGACCACTTGTGCCTGGCTGGGTGAAGACGTCTCACGGTAGGGTGATCTTCAAGGGGGTAGTGTTAGGTTTTATTAAGGGGGGATTGGGTGGGTTTTAGAGTAGGGTTGGCTGTGTGGGTGGTGGGTTGTAATGTTCGGGGGGTATTGTATTTTTTTTACAGGTAAAAAAGCTGATTACTTTGGGGCAATGCCCCGCAAAAAGCCCTTTTAAGGGCTATTTGTAATTTAGTATAGGGTAGGGAATTTTATTATTTTGGGGGGCTTTTTTCTTTTTATTAGGGGGATTAGATTAGGTGTAATTAGTTTAAAATTCTTGTAATTATTTTATTTTTTTCTGTAATTTAGTTTTTTTTCCTACTTTAGTTTATTTAATTTAATTGTAATTAATTGTAGGTAATTTAGTTAATTTATTTAATTATAGTGTAGTGTTAGGTGTAATTTTGTACTTATTTTAGCTAGGTAGTTATTAAATAGTTAATAACTATTTAATAACTATTGTACCTTTTTAAAATAAATACAAACTTGCCTGTAAAATACAAATAAACCCTGAGATAACTACAATGTAATTTTAGTTATATTGTAGCTATCTTAGGGTTTATTTTATAGGTTGGTATTTAGTTTTAAATAGGAATTATTTACTTAATTGTAGTAATTTTGTTTAGATGTATTTAAATTATATTTAAGTTAGGTAGAGTTAGGGTTAGACTTAGATTTCGGGGTTAATAACTTTATTATAGTGACGGCGACGTTGGCGGCGGCAGATTAGGGGTTAATAAGTGTAGTTAGGTGGCGGCAACATTGGGGGCAGCAGAGTAGGGGTTAATAAATAGAAAGTAGTTGTAGGCGATGTTGGGACAGCAGATTGGGGGTTCATAGGGATAATGTAGGTGGCGGCGGTGTCCAGAGCAGCAGATTAGGGGTTAATAATATTATGCAGGTGTCAGCGATGTCGGGGGCGGCAGATTAGGGGTTAATAAGTGTAAGATTAGGGGTGTTTAGACTCGGGGTTCATGTTAGGGTGTTAGGTATAGACATAACTTTTGTTTCCCGATAGGAATCAATGGGGCTGCGTTAGAAGCTGAACGCTGCTTTTTTGCAGGTGTTAGGTTTTTTTTCAGCCGGCTCTCCCCCATTGATTCCTATGGGGAAATCGTGCACAAGCACGTTTTGCAAGCTCACCGCTACCGTAAGCAACGCTGGTATTGAGGTGAGATGTGGAGCTAAATTTTGCTCTACGCTCACCTTTTTGCGGCTAATGCTGGGTTAAAAAAACCTGTAATACCAGCGTGGTCTTAAGTGAGCGGTGAAAAAAAATGCTCGTTAGCAACGCACCCCTGTTACCGCAAAACTCGTAATCTCGGTGTAAGAAAATTATTAAAATTTTACATCAGAAGGAAATTAGAAATCAATAAAATTAAAGTTGTGTAAGTTTGCTCAGTTTATTTTGCATAACTTCTATATAATGCATTTGTATAACATTATGAGAAACATCTAAAATAAAGACCATTGCTAAAGAAAAAGGACAAATCTCACCATATGATCAATGTTACATTCTAATAACGGAGTTACTGAAATATGTATCTATAATTTGCATTACCTGTTAATTTAAAGGGATACTAAACCCAAATGTTTTCTTTCATGATTCAGATAGAGCATGCCCTTGCTTATTGGTGGCTGACATTTAGCCACCAATAAGAAAGCATTACCTAGGTTCTGAACCAAAAATGGTCTGGCTCCTATGCTTTATATTACTGCTTTTCTAAATAAAGATAGCAAGAGAAAGAAGAAAAATTGATAATAGTAGTAAAGTAGAACGTTGCTTACAATTGCCTGCTCTTTCTGACTCATGAAAGAAAAAAATTGGGTTTAGAGTCTTTAATATTCATTACACAATAATTAAGTAAACATAACTCTATAATTACAGTTTGGATAGTCTTTATGTTTCCTTCTAAAACATCCTGGAGCTTTTAAAACATCCTGTGCTTCAGTTTTCAAATTTGTTTTTAATAATACATACACACACATACACTCACACATTCACCCACACATACACACCCACACATACACACTCACACATACAAACATACACAGACACATACACACTCACACATACACACACATACACACACACACACACATACACACACATACACACATACACACTCACACATACACACCCACACATACACACTCACACATACACACACACATACACACACACATACACACCCGCACACATACACACTCACACATACACACACACATACACACTCAAACATACACACCCACACATACACACACATACACTCACACATACACACCCACACATACACACACACACACACATACACCCTCTCACACATAAACACACACATACACACTCACACATACACACCCACACATAAATACCCACACATACACTCACACACTAACACATACACATTCAAACATACACCCCAACACATACACACTCACAAATACATACACACACACATACACACTCACACATACACACTCACACATACACACCCACACACATACACACACATACACACTCAAACATACACACCCACACATACACACACATACACACACACACATAAACTCACACATACACACCCACACATACACACTCACAAATACACACCCACACACACACACATACACTCTCTCACACATACACACACACATACACACTCACACATACACACCCACACATACACACCCACACATACACACCCACACATACATACCCACACATACACTCACACACACACATACACACATACACATACACACTCACACATACACACCCACACATACACACACACATACACACTCAAACATACACACCCACACATACACACACATACACACACACACACATAAACTCACACATACACACTCACACATACACACTCACACATACACACCCACACATACACACACACACACACATACACTCTCTCACACATACACACACACATACACACTCACACATACACACCCACACATACACACCCACACATACATACCCACACATACACTCACACACACACATACACACTAGCACATACACACTCAAACATACACACCCACACATACACACACACATAAACTTTCTCACACATACATACACACCCACACATACACACACACACACACATACATACTCACACATACACAGACACACATACACACACATACACACACACACATACACACACATACACACACACACATACACACTCATACAGAATTCCTGGAACACTGAAAATAACAACACCTCAGGCAGATTGTCATTAGCAAGTGTTTGTTTATTGTGCGAGCTGCTGCAACTTTATATAATGTGGGATGCACGTAGCCATCCGATACGTAAAAATGTATTATTAGCATAGCATATAGTCTTATATCCTTTTTTGGTATTTGCATAACATATTTGGAGAAATGAAACAAAAATAAAACTATACATTTTGTGTTAGCAGAGAGAGAGAGAGAGGGATGTACACAGTATCTGGGCATTGTGCCAGAAGAAACAGGAACTGTCTGTGAAGCACAGACAGCACATAATATTTGCGATGTACGAGTGGAGTGGAATGAAAGCACATAATGTTACAAATGGTGTGGAGTGAACACACATGATATTACAAATGGTGTGGAAGGAACAAGTGCATTTTAATAGGCAATATTACCTGACAATTCCCCTCTTTAGTCATAATCATGACTATCCTAGGACTAACTTATGTGATTGAGTGGGACATTGAGGTATGGTGTATGTGCAGGTGAGGAAGGGCATACTTGGAGGTATTGGGTACAATGGGGATTGGAAGAAGTGGGAGCACATTTAGCAAAGCATAAAACAATCATTTTAAAACCAAGGTAGCAAAAAAGAACAAAAAGGGCAATGTAAACAATAAGGGTACCAATATTTTTCAACCAGTCTAGAAGACCTGAACCATTAAATAATTTGTCCCACGGGTTATCAATGCCAGAGTTTTTCTTTAATTCAACAGATAGTTCATCTAATTTCTTAATGGCAAGGGTGACTTTTTCTGTGGGTCCTGTGTTATCAGGGATTAACGTACAGCAGGACCCACCAGTTTGGGCGTCAAGGACTTTACAAACACCCCCCTTCTCTGCCAGGAGCATATCTAGGGCCATGCGGTTTTGGAATGTCATGTAAGAGGTTGGACCTAGTTGGTCAGCAATACCCTTAAGGGCATCTCTGGTGTAGTTAACAAAACTCTGTTGATTATAAAATATATAATTGATCCAGTCTACATTTTTGTTGACGATTATGATAGGAAAGATGGATTCAAAGCCAGCTTTGACTTGGTCATGGGCCTTAAACTCATCTGGCACACCTCTGGGGACACCTATAGCGTCTATATATACATGGGGGTCAAAGCTTCCCAGGAATGACTTCCCAACGCTTAAGGCATGAGGAGGTAGGGTGACTGTGTCTATATTATTCCCACCTAAAATATGGAGGGGCATAATGACCTTTGCTATAGCACATTCCCCATCCCACTGTCCTTCTAGCCTAGCACAATTTTTCATATCCCCGCAAATCCAGTATATGTCACCCAATGACTGAGTGTGATTTTGAGTGGAGAGATTACTATACTTAGAGCAATGATTAGATGTGAAGTTACCTAGGAATCTACCTTTACCTTTGCCCCTATAGCAAGTGTAGTTACCAGGGTATATAGTAATGCCCTCACCAGGTGGTACAGGCTGGCTTATTGACAAAGGAATTGGTATAAAGGCTGAGAAAACAGGACTCAGCACTAATGGGGATATTAAGGGGGACAGTACCCAAGTGGGGGCGGGCGTTACCACAGACATAACAGTTGGATTTATTATATTGCTTGGCTGAGAAGGTCATCCCTTCTAACCATAAATTAATATCTGAATAACCTGTTTTGGCAGCCATAGTATCCCTTGGTGAGCGATCAGCCATGGCCACCATAGTTCGTGATTGGGACTGGGTTGTAGCTTGGGTTTTGTTGTAAAGTACAGAGGTAATTTTGGCCCATTCAGAGGAGTTAACCATATATTTGATATGAAATCTACCCTTGAAGCTGCTTATGCCACCACTTACCCATACAGAGAGAATATAAGAGCAACTATTGTTTGGACTGGGGTTTTCAATGGTCAAGGTTAGTCTCATACTAAAGCCAGAGCGGCCTGAACTAAGGCAGGACCCGGACTTAAAGAGAGTCATCCTATCAATCAAAGATTTGCCATCTTTGTCCTTCCTGTCTAATGCACTTTTGGGCTTGTATCCCCAGTTAGGGCCTGTGCCTGTATTCCATCCCACCTATCCCCAATATCTACAGTTTTTTCCCCAATAGCCATCCTCCACACAAATATAAATTGACCTGGATGGAATGTGGTCATATAGAAAACATTGTCACGGTACAGGGGGACATGAAGCAATACTGTCACAAAAGTCAAAGGTGAAGGTGGCAACATGGATATTGGAGGAATTATACCAAAAAGTTGTAAGGAAAGGTTGTGTTGTGGCTTTTGTGTAATGGCCACTTGTGAGGTTGCCGTGGTAAGATACGTGGTCATCTTAATAATGGATGATCTCCGGGTCCTATGTAGAGCTGGAATGGGTGGAGCCGACAGGGTCACTGGGTTTGGGGGGTTTTCTCCAGTCAAGGCCATGCAGAAGTGGGCCAAAGGGCCATGTTCAGAGGGTGGATCTTGGCATGTGCCAAAATGCCAGGTTGGTATAATAAGCAGGGTACATATGATGCACAGGGCGGTATAAACCCGACATGGGGTACTAGGGTCATTGAGGACAATCATGGTTTTGTTTCCACTGCTCCGGAAGATATAGGTATTACAGAAGGGACTATGCGACCAGCTTCACCCCTCTTTGGACTCACTGCTGAGGATGATATAGGTGTTACAGAAGGGACTTTGTGAACACTTCACCCCTCTTTAGGCACGCTTTTATCCTGGATCATCCGTATAGATGTTTCAGAAGGGACTAGACAGCCAGCTTCACCCCTCTTTGGACACAGCTTTACCCTAGATGCGTGGATCCAGATGGGGTCCTGGGCTGTCAGGACGGCAGTTCGGGTGACGGCCATGACTTCGGTGGGTGGGCCATATGGAAATCCTCCTTTCTTTGTTTTATTCAGCTGTCTGATGCACACTGTGTCTCTGACCTTGAAGCTGTGGGTTGGTTCCTGTGAGGGAAGAGGAAAATGAGAAGCCACATCACCATAGTTGCCATTCAAAACAGAGATCAGTTCCTACATATCTTTCTCTAATTAATTCTAAATCACCAGTGACTATGTGTGGGGTCCTGACCCAGGGGGTGGGGAACGGCCGACCCATTAGAATCTCAAAAGGGGATAGCTGAGAGGACTTGCTTGGGGACATTCGTACTTCAGCTAATACTGCAGGTAAATGATCCTGCCATTTGACCCAATTCCCTCCCGTGGCCTTAAGGAGTTTTTCCTTAATGGTCCAGCTCATTCTTTCTACCACCCCTGAACTCTGGGGGTGGTATGGTATGTGAAACTTCCATTTTATCTGTAAGTGGGTTACCAATTCCTGCAATATCTTGCTAACAAAGGCGGGGCCATTGTCTGAGTTAATCTGCAGGGGGCAGTCAAATTGGGAAATGAGGTCAGTGCAAAGGTGTTTAACAACTGTTTTTGCGTCTTCCCTGATAGTAGGGAAGGCTTCGGGCCAGCGGGAGAATTGG
This sequence comes from Bombina bombina, assembly GCF_027579735.1. Taxonomy (NCBI): domain Eukaryota; kingdom Metazoa; phylum Chordata; class Amphibia; order Anura; family Bombinatoridae; genus Bombina; species Bombina bombina. Next base: position 536,411,192 of record NC_069505.1, on the reverse strand, counting down.
TCGACTATGACCAATAGGTAGAACTGTAAGTCTATCTGCAGGTGGGTGAAGGGTGCAGCTGGTGTTGTTAGGTGGTCATGTTTTGCGGGTTTGTTGTTGTGTTTGGTTTGGAGGCAGGTGATGCAATGGTCTATGTAGGATTGCACATGTAACTGTAGGTTTTGTATGCAGAAGTAAGGCTTAATTAAAGCTAGAGTGTTGTGAATGCTCAGATGGCTGACACCGTGGGCTTGGGAAATAAAAATGGGTGCACTGGCTTCAGGAATACTAATGATTGTCCCACCTTTCCCCTCTTTCGAATAAAACCCTTGGGGGTTTAATTCAAGTTTCTGGGAGGCCCAATATTTGATATCAGAGGTGGTGGCGAATTGCTGGAGGGAGGAAGTGAGTACGTCGTCGACCAAGGATGGTGCAACAAGAACGGGGTAAACATGGTCTTGTAATGGGTATACCTTGGCTGCTTGCTTGGCTACTGTGTCAGCAAGTGCATTACCTCTAGCAAAAGGATTGTTGAGGTTAGTGTGTGTGCGGCAGTGTATGATGGCTATTTCCTTTGGGAGGAGGATAGCTTGTAAGAGGGCGGTGATGAGAGTGGTGTGGCTAATACCTTTACCGTCGGCAGACTTGAAACCTCTTCATTTCCAAATCATGTACCACCCAAAAGGCATATCTGGAGTTGGTATAGATATTTACGGAGGTATCAGCAAAAAGTTCACAGGCACGAGTGAGAGCTATTAGTTCAGCTGCCTGGGCGTAATTATTCATGACAGGGCCGGACTCAATGTCGGGGAGTTGGTCCACTGCATATCCTGAAAGGTATGTGTGGTCATCTAGGTGGCTACATGACCCATCTACAAAAACGTTAGGGGCCCCTGGGAGAGGGGTGTCCCTAAGGTCAGGACGGGGGGGTCATGTTGGAGTGAATGAGTGCAATACAATCATGTAGAGGGATGTCAGATTGTGGTACGTCAGAGGATAACAGGGCCTTAAGGATGGAAGCATAGTTGCACAATACTTTATGGTGAGCTCAGAAGTACTGGTAAGCAGTATCTCATAACCACTAAGTCTTTGGGCAGTCATGTGTTGTGTCTAGAGGTTGTTAAGGAGATGCAGAACCTGATGGGAGGTATGGAGGATGAGGGGGTGACCCAATGTGATAGGTTATCTCAACAGCCATGGCACATGTGCGAGGGATCGCAGGCATGAAGGCACACCCTGTACCCTGCACAGGGACGGGGAGTTTTTTAGATAGAAAGGCTACAGGGTGGAAATAATTACTACCATGCTCTTGGGCACAGACAGCCGCCATGGTTTTACAATTTTCCCATGCGTACAAATGGAAAGGTTTTGTGTAGTCAGGGAGGCCGAGGGCAGGGGATGTGGTGATGGACCTGGCAAGTTCATTGTATGCATGGGTCAGAGTCTTTGTCCAATAAATCGTGGGTGCAGAGTCATTGTGGCAAATGGCGCAAAGGATTGAGTCGTAGTAGGAGCAGTCTGGTATCCACTGTTGACAATAGTTTATCTTCCCAAGAAAGGTCAGCATTTCTTTGGGAGTGGAAGGCTTGGGCAGGCTGGAGAGGGCTTTTACTCTTTTGGCACTGTGTTCTCGTTTGCCTTTGGACAGGACAACGCCTAAGTACTAAACTTGTGGCTGGCAGATTTGCAGTTTCTGCTTAGACATCTTGAGCCCTTCTTGGGCGAGGAACAACAAAAGGTCCACTAGGTCCTGTTCCCCTGCCTCGTATGAAGTGCTACACAATAACAGGTCATTGACATATTGCAAAAGGACGGAACCACAGGGGCTGGTCCAGCCCTTGAGCATGGTATTGAGGACTATGCCGAATGCAGCCGGGCTGTCGGTGAATCCTTGAGGGAGTCTTGACCACAATATCTGGACTCCTTTATACACGAAGGCGAACAGTTGTTGTGTGTCCGCGTCAACGGGTATAGAAAAGAAAGCATTATCCAAATCAATGGTTGAAAAGAATTAGGAAATTGTGGGGAATGGCCGTGAGTAGTGCGGTCACATATGGGACTAAGGGGGAGATAGGGATGATTATCTTATTCACGGCCCTTAAGTCTTGAATGAAACAGTAACCACCAGCCAGTTTAGGCAGGGGGTTAATGGGAGTGTTGTAGAGAGAGACGGTATATTTGAGGATACCCTTCTCTAGAAATGTGTTAATCATGGGGTCTCTGCCGTCCAGTTTGTTATCACTAATAGGGTATTGTTTGATAAAAACTGGGGAGCAGTTTTCACGCAAAGATGCCCTGTATGGGGTGCAGTCAATGGTCCCCGTGACCATAGGGTAGGGGGAACACGGTCAAAGAGAGTGTTCAAATCTGTGGACGAGTGTAGGTTATAGTCGATAATGTGGTGTAGTTCCTCAACTAACTGGGTCATCTCTGGCAACAGTGACTCCTGGGGCGATTCACCTGATTCACTGAGGTCAAAGTCGACAGTCATGCTACCGTTCCGGGAGATAGTCATCATTATTCCCAATTTACCCATCAAATCTTGACCCAGGAGATTTAAGGGGCAACCCTGGATGACGTGGAATGAGTGGGACAGTGTGTCGGGAGAGTCAGGGATTTGGACAGTGAGGAGTGGGGTGCTTAAGGTGGGAGTTGGCACACCAGTGATTCCCATAGAGGGACTAGACTCCCGCAAGGGTCCATCGTATGATTCACACGTGATAGTGGAGCAAGTTCCTCCCGTATCTATGAGGAATCGTAATTCGGTGCCTTCTATGTTAAGAGTAACATAGGGCTCATGACAGTAATGCGATGTAGCTTTGGGTAGGAGCAGGGTGCCTCCCTCCGGGCTTCCCTATGGCCATTGTATTCTGTGTTATGGAGGTCGGTTGTCACGTCTGGGGTGTGAATGTGGTTGGTCATTGTCTCTGGGGTGGGAGTTATCCCAGCCCCTACGGGGCAGGTGGGGCATTCATTTTTCCAATGTCCTGTGCCTCCGCAATTAAAACAAATGTTACATCTGTCCTGACTTACCTCGGGGAACTCTTTGTCTGTTACATTGTGGTAGGAGTATATTGTCATTAAACTGAACAAATGCGCCCTTGGCACCCTTGTCAAAACACCCTGCTGCCTGTCGTGATTCAATAGCCTTTAATAACTCTTTAGGGGACAATGAGGGCCAGTCGGGAATAAGTTGTTTTACCAAAAGACTGTCAGAGGCAGTCATACATCCCAACATAGTCTGATTTTTTTAATACTGCCATGTGTTCCCCTGAGGAATAGCCTCCTTCTTCGGTCCAGCATTTACAGAACCCTTTAACAAAATCAATAATTGTTTCCCCGGGTTTTTGTTTACAGGCTAAAACTGCACTCATAGACTGGCGATTCTTACTACACTTCAACATTTCGCGTTCTAGTTAGGTCCACATGGTCGCTCTAGTATCGGGGTCTGCTAGCCCATATGTGGTAACCGAAGTACTGGTGTCATTTAGGGCAATTGTAGTAACGTTAGCGCAATCCCATTCATCACTTTCATGGTAATCATATAAACTATCAATTATCATTCTTACATCTGTCTGTGCATACATGGCTCTCTGTAAGTGTCGCTTAAGGTGAAGGATGCAAGCGGAAGGTTGTCTCAAACGGTCAGTTAGTTCACGTGCTATAAGTGGTTTAATAATCATTTGGTCGCCAGCAATTAAATATGGCATAGTAGTTAAGGTACTGGGACCAGGACCAAGTTGGGGATCTGCCCAGTTATCGTCAGTGAATCTCTGTATAGGTAGTGGTCGGGATGGTCTATTGCGGACAGATATGTCTGGAGAGTTGGGTGTGTCGACCCCATGGACTAATAATTGGGGGTCAGGGTCTGGGTCATTTTTAGGCGGTTCCTGAACATCTGCAGGATTGGGTGCCTCGGCCCCTTGTAAGTTTTGATTAAGGGGGGGTGGTCTAGTCATAGTATAAGCCACAAGGATATCTTCATCCTTATATTTAGTAATACTGGGGTTTAACCCCGTATATGGTGGTGGCGGGGCTGGCAGGGGTGGGGCGGTGGACATGGTCTTTGGCGCATGTTGCAGGGGATTAGTAGGGACCGGGTGGTAAACTTGGGGTCTGGATTTACCTAGGTTGTGTTTTTTATTATTGGCGGATTTATATCTGTCACAATATTTTAACCAATATCGGGCTGACGTACTCATGTACCTCATATCCCAATTGGGGTCCCCCGTATACCATGAAAATGCTTTTTCATCCCCTAAACATTAACCCTTTATCATAGCCTTATGAAATGTACAGTTATCTCCGTCCCTTGGAAATGCATTATGTGGGTCTATTGATTCTGTCCAGCCAGCGAGATTATCCACGAATGGGTCCACCATAACCCACCCTATATCTTCCTGCCTGGCCACAAATTCTTTGCATGTCTTTCCCGTGATTTGCTTTTTAGACTGACTAGTCCCTATGATCCCCTGGGCAAGTAATATTATTTGTTGCAACACAAAGTCAATAGGATTTAGCGTCTAATGGAGGCAAGTTCCAACTAATCTGTCACTAACAACAGCTGTTTCATACACAGTTACGTGTAGTCTTCAAAACTGCTAGTTAGGACAAGTATCGGCACCTAAAGTTAGTTGTTGTCTCCACTAGCTCATGCCATAGTAGACACAGAACTTGTATGCTATCATCTATTCGCGTATCATTAGGTTTCCCTTCAACACGGTAAATGGGGCATCTTGCACCCAAGTCCTTATGTCCTTATAATAGGGTAGCAGCAATAAAATATACAATACATATAACACAGATAATGGTAAGCGATAGTGAGCACAAGACACAGGTTTTACCTAGTGTGTCTCTATGTCCTTATAATAGAATGGCAACAATGAGACAGGAAAAACATATAGCACAAATAACAGCAGTATGACATACAAGCCATGCAATACAAATAGCAGCAATAAGACACTGGTCTCGCCAAGACTTCAGCGGGTCAAATTACACTTATAAATACCTTTACTCAGGAGGTCTGCCATAGACACTTTTCCCACCCCAGGGTCTACCACAGACTAATCCCCTAAATAAGTGGGTGAGCCTTAATGGGCCCCCAATCAGGGCAAAAAATCAAGTCACAATTTGTAGACAAAATGTACTTACCCCGATCAGGAGCACCGAGCACACCCCACTTCTGACACCAGACTGTAAGGA